>NC_072033.1:1967519-2171103 GCF_027791375.1 Indicator indicator
TGCACATTCATTGCATTCCATATCTCTGAGACATTGGAACAGGTTGCCCAGGGAGGTGGTGGAAGCCTCATCCCTGGAGGTTTTTGCAGCCAGGCTGGATGTGGCTGTGAGCAACCTGCTGTGGTGTGAGGTGTCCCTGCCCATGGCAGGGGGGTTGGGACTGGCTGATCCTTGAGGTCCCTTCCAACCCTGACAATTCTGTGGTTGTATATCTCTAGACTGCAGTTGTGCCTGCAAATAGAGCTTCAGTCTCAAGTGCTTAAGAAAAGCCTGGATGAGGCCCTTAGTGCCATGGACTAGTTGATTAGTGAGGGTTGGGTGATTGGTTGGACTTGGTGGTCTTGGAGGTCTCTTCCAACCTGGTTGATTCTGTCATTCTGTAAATCTTATATAGTTTGTACATATTCATTGCATTCCATACCTCTGAGACACTGGCAGAGGTTGCCCAGGGAGGTGGTGGAAGCCTCATCCCTGGAGGTTTTTGCAGCCAGGCTGGATGTGGCTGTGAGCAGCCTGCTGTGGTGTGAGGTGTCCCTGCCCATGGCAGATGGGTTGGAACTGGATGAGCCTTGAGGTCCCTTCCAACCCTGACAATTAATTCTATGATTCTACATCTCTAGATTTAGTTGTGCCTGCAAATAGAGCTTCATTTGCTTTCCAGATGAGCTGCTCTGGCCAATTTAATTTTGCAGGTGTGGAATTCCAACCTCCCCCCTCCCCACCACCTAGGGCCAGGTCTGCAGCAGGACTTGGCAGCGTTTGCTGCTTGTGTGGTGAGCTGGCTGGGTTCCCCCTGCAGCCCAGGCAGGTACTCACACTTCAGCTTGGCCGAGCTGGTGGCGATGGCAGCCGACCTGGCGAAGAGCTTGACCGGCAGGGTGGCCTTGACGCGCCGCACCAGCGGGAGGCTCACCCGCGGCCGCTTCACCGGCACCACCCTGGGCACCGGCGACACCCGGCCCCGGTACTCGAACAGCCTGCAGCGGCGGGGGGGAAGGAGGAAGGGAGCTTAGCCCTCTGCTTGGCGCTGCTGAGGCTGCAGCGTGAGTGCTGGCTGCGGTTTTGGGGCGCTCACACCAAGAAGGACATTGAAGGGCTGGGGCAGGTCGGCAGCGAAGCTGGGGAAGGGTCTGGAACAGAAGTGCTGTGAGGAGTGGCTGAGGGAGCTGGGGGTGTTCAGCCTGGAGAAGAGGAGGCTCAGGGGAGACCTCATTGCTGTCTACAGCTCCCTGAAAGGGGCTTGGAGCAAGGTGGGGGTTGGGCTCTTCTCCCAGGCAAGCAGCACCAGAACAAGAGGACACAGTCTCAAGCTGCACCAGGGGATGTTCAGGCTGGAGGTGAGGAGAAAGTTCTTCCCAGAAAGAGTAATTGGCCATGGAATGTGCTGCCCAGGGAGGTGGTGGAGTCACCATCCCTGGAGGTGTTCAAAAAAAGCTTGGATGTGTCCCTTGGAGCCATGGTTTAGTTGTCAGGAGGGGTTAGGGATTGGGTAATAGGTTGGACTTGATGATCTCTGAGTTCTTTTCCAACCTGGTTGATTCTGTGACCCTGTGAAATGACAGGAGGAAATGGACTCAAGTTGCACCAAGGGAGGTTCAGGTTGGGTCTTAGAAAAATTCCTTCACCCATAGGGTCACTGGGGACTGGAACAGGCTGCCCAGGGAGGTGGTGGAGTCCTCATCCCTGGAGGTGTTCTAAAGCTGCTTGGATGAGGATGATTCTGTGATTCTTAGGGACATGTGTACAGGGAGATGTTGGGTTCTGGTTGGACTCAATGATCTGAAGGACTTTTCCAAGCAGGTGATTCTGTGGGTGTGTGAAGCAGCCCAGCAGCATCCCCAGCCCCACCGTGCCAGCGGCTGGGTGCCACAACTGGAACCCAAGCAGTGCGGGTGGTGAGCTGGGGCACAGCCTGGCCATCAACCCCCACTGCACTGGGTTAGGATGGAGCACTCTGCACCCCACCATGTTCCCCATGGAGTAGCTGTGCTGCAGGGAAGAGCTTGTCCCCCAGCTTGTCCCCCAGCCTGTCCCCTTTGGCTGATGCCTCTCCTGCTCACCTGTCGTAGAAGTCGTCTCTGTAATAGTCATAGTCGAAGTCATAGCCACTGCAGGGACAGAGGAGGACAGCATGGGTTAATTAGTGCTGGTAATTCATTAGTATTACTGCCTCATCACTCACTGAGCCTCACAGGTCCTATATTTATTCTCCCACCACAGGGCAGACCTCATCCTTCTACCTGGCACCCCCCAGCTGCAAGGGTCTGCAGGGAGAGGAGCTCGAATCTGCCCAGCCCATTGCTGTGGCTGAGGGGATGGGAACCAGGAGATGTAACTTCATGGAGATCTTTGTGACTGGTAACTTGGCTTTCCTTCTAACCTGGGCACACAAAAAATCTCCAAGCACCCAGCTCAGCCCAGCCATCCATGCTGATCACCATGGCTGTGACTCCAGTGCTGTCTGAACACAATGAACCCAGAACACAACCAGAACAGAGCCAATCATCACAGGGTACCAAGCATGGAGACCTGGAACTACTGCAGTGCCCCAGGGGTCAGTGCTGGGTCCAGTCCTGTTCAACATCTTTATCAATGACATTGATGAGGGGACAGACAGACAGACAGACAGAGTCTGCTCCACAAGTTTATTGATGATACCAAACTGGGAGGCTTGGCTGAGACACCTGAGGGCTGTGTGGCCATTCAGAGACTTGGACTGATTGAGAGCTGGGCAGAGAGGAACCTAATGAGGGTCAGCAAGGATGAGAGCAGAGTCCTGCAGCTGGGCAGGAAGAAAAAAACTGCAGCAGGACAGGTTGGGAGGGGATCTGCTGGAGAGCAGCCCTGAGGAGAAGGAGCTGGGAGTGCTGGTGGGTAACAAGTTCTGCATGGGACAGCAATGTGCCCTGGGGGCCAAGAGAGCCAATGGGGTCCTGGGGGGCATTCAGAGGAGTGTGGCCAGCAGAGCCAGGGAGGTTCTCCTCCTCCTCTACTCTGCCCTGCTGAGACCTTCCCTGGAATATTGCATCCAGGTCTGGGCTCCCCAGTTCAGGAGGGACAGGGATCTGCTGGAGAGAGTCCAAGGGAGGGCTGCAAGGATGGTGAAGGGACTGGAGCACTGCCTGGGGAGGAGAGGCTGAGAGCCCTGGGGGTGTTCAGTCTGGAGAGGAGAAGGCTGAGAGGGATCTGATCAATGTCTATCAATAGCTGAGGGCTGGGGGTCAGGAGGGAAGGGACAGGGACAGGCTCTGCTCAGCTGCACCCTGGGATAGGACCAGGGGCAATGGATGGAAACTGCAGCACAGGAGGTTCCACCTCAACATGAGGAGGAACTTCTTCCCTGTGAGGGTTCCAGAGCCCTGGAGCAGGCTGCCCAGAGAGGTTGTGGAGTCTCCTTCTCTGGAGACTTCCAAAATTTGCTTAGATGCTGCCTTGTGCTATCTGCTTTAACTGATCCTGCCTTGGCAGGGAGGTTGGACTCTCATCTCCAGAGGTCCCTTCTAACCCCTACCATTCCATGATCTCTTCCCCTTCCTCTTCCCCTTCTCCTTCCCCTTCCACTTCTCCTTCCTCTTCTCCTTCCCCTTCCCCTTCCTCGTCCCCTTCTCCTTCCCCTTCCTCTTCCCCTTCCCCTTCCCCTTCCCCTTCCCCTTCCCCTTCCCCTTCCTCTTCCCTCTTCTCCCTTCCCCTTTCACCCTTGACCCTCTCCTGCAGATATGGATGCAAAGCAAACCCCAAGCTTTGAAGCCCCCTCTGAAGGGTTCAGCACAGCAGTCCCACAGATCCCAGTGCTGTGCTTTCTGCAGGCTGACATTCAGAACCCTTCCTGCTGGGTAGGGAAGCTACCACCCCCTGGATTCCCTGCTTCCCCTGAGATATCCCAAGTCCTGCCAGTCCAGATGGCAAAGTTGAAATCTGACAGCCAATTTAGGATGAAATATTGCTGGAGCTGAGAGCAGTGCAGTTCCCTGCCTCATGTTGTAGCACATCTAATATCTGTGGAAGGAGCAAACATCTCTCACTCACTCTTCATCAACACAGCAGCCTGCAAGTCTCAACTATTGCTCACCATCAGAAATGGCTTAGTGAGCAGGGCATGGATGGGTGGTGGATACAGGACCACAGAATGGTTTGGGTTGGAAGGGACCTGAAAGATCATCCAGTCCCTACCCCCTGCCATGGGCAGGGATGACTCCCACCAGCCCAGGTTGCTCAAGGCCTCATCCAGGCTGGATGGGCATCCACAACCTCCCTGGGCGACCTGTTCCCCCTCACTCTAAAGAATTTTTACCTCATCTCCACTCTCAGTCTGTCCTCCTCCAGCTCAAAGCCATTCTCCCTCATCCTGCTACTCCCAGCCCTTGTCACAAGTCCCTCCCCAACTCTCCTGGAGCCCTTCAGGTACTGAAAGGCTGCTCTGAGGTCTCCCTGGAGGCTTCTCTTCTCCAGACTGAACAGTCCCAACTCTGCCAGCTTGTCCCCACAGGGGAGGTTCTGCAGCCCTCTGATCTGCATGGACTCCTTTGGACCCTCTCCAGCAGCTCCAGGTCCTTCTTGTGCTGGGAGCTTCAGAATTGGATGCAGTGCTGCATGGGGTGGGAGGGGGGTGTCTCAGCAGAGCAGAGGGGGAGAATCCCCTCCCTGTCCTGCTGCTCACACTTCTGCTGATGAACTGAACTGAACTGCACTGCAATGCTCTTCATTGCCAGATGATTGGAAGGAGTTGGGTTTGCAGCATGGCTGCCAGCACCACGGCAGCAGCACCCATGAAGCTCATGAGACAGATTTGTCTTGTCTCTGTTTCCATACATCAGTGTGGCTCAGGCAGAGCCTAATTCCCCTCAGCTGGCATCCTTTGTGAGTCCAGAAGGCCCAGCTGGCCCAGGTTGGGGGAAATAAATTGCCTGGTGCAAAGGAAGAGCTCAGCTGAGAGACTTGTGGAAGGTCTCAGCAGATGCCTTGGGAATGGTGGTGAGTTACTGATGCCCTGGTGGCTTTGCCTGTGCCAGAAGAGCATTGCCACCACTGAGGTTTGCCATGTCAGAGCAGAGCAGTGAGGAACTCTGTGGCTCAGTCTGAATCACAGAACTGTCAGGGTTGGAAGGGACCTCAAGGCTCATCCAGTTCCAACCCCCTGCCATGGGCAGGGACACCTCACACCACAGCAGGCTGCTCACAGCCACATCCAGCCTGGCTGCAAAAACCTCCAGGGATGAGGCTTCCACCACCTCCCTGAGCAACCTCTGCCAGGCTCTCACCACCCTCATGGGAAGAACTTCTTCCTAACATCCAATCTGAATCTCCCCATTTCTAGTTTTGCTCCATTCTCCCCAGTCCTATCACTCCCTGACACCCTCAAAAGTCCCTCCCCAGCTTTCTTGGAGCCCCCTGCAGATCCTGGAAGGCCACCAGAAGGTCTCCTGGGAGCCTTCTCCTCTCCACACTGCACAACCCCAACTCTCTCAGGCTGTCTCCAGAGCAGAGCAGCTCCAGCCCTCTGCTCATCCTCATGGCCCTTCTCTGGACACCTTCCAGCACCTCCAGATCCTTCCTGGAACAGAGGCTCCAGACCTGGACCCAGAGCTCCAGCTGTGGTCTGAGCAGAGTGGAGCAGAGGGGGAGAATCCCCTCCCTGGCCCTGCTGGCCACACTTCTCCTGCTGCAGCCCAGGCTCTGCTTGGCTCTCTGGGCTGCAAGTGCTCACTGCTGGCTCCTGTTGAGCTTCATAGGATTTCTTCACTTCTCTTTCTCCCTCTCACTTTTTTCTTTCTGTAGAGAAACCTGCAGTTCTCCCAGGTTTTCCTTTTTCTCTTACACCCACCTGTAACCCTGATTCCCATTTCAGTCTTTCCTTCCCAACATCACCTGACTCACTGCCCCAGTCCCCACACCATGAGACTGGCATAAAACTCATGAGAATTCATAAATAAAACACATTTGGGGATCTTCTTGTGTGGATTTGGGTTCTTGAACCTGCAGGGTACTCTCCAAGTATCTTCTCAAGTTTCCCCTTCTGCAGGTAGAAGAACTTAAGGTGGAAGAACTTCAGTTCCTATCATATTCCCTTGCCTCCAGCCTCTAGGGCTCAAATGAAAACCTGCACTTCTTCTGCAAGTCTTGGTGAAGTCTCTAGAGCTGGCCTCAGTGGCCCTGAAGGCTCACTCTGACCTCTCTACCACTCTACACCTCCCACAGCCCTCCTCCATGTCCCTCTCATCCCTCCCATTCCCTTCATCTCTTGGTTACTGTTCCACAGCACAGGTTCCTTTGGGGCTTCCCCTGGTCACCTCCTTGGTCCCCCTTCATTAGCTGCCCTAAGTCCTTCCCATTTCTTGTCCTTTGCCTCTGGCTGTCATTTTCCTCTTGCCCTTTTCCTCAGTATCTTTCCCTAAATGACTCCTGTCCCCAACACCCAGCATGTGCCCCACTCACTGGACCTGGAGAGGAGAGCTCCTCTTGGTACACCTCTTTCAAGAGGTCTCCTGTGGTTCAAGCAGGTTCTGCCCACCTTTCTCCAATGCTCTCCAGGCCCAGTGTTGCTCAGAGGCTGGAGCATGCCCAGGCAGAATCCCTCAGCAGCTAATCTTGGCTCTGCCCCCGTTGCCCCTTGCTGACTCTCCTCCTGCAGCCTAGCACTGAGGGGCACTGCAAAGGCCAAGAAGCTGATGGGACAGGAAGCTCTGAACATGCAGCAATGGGGTCGGGCCCAGGGAGGTCTGGGCAGCAGCCTGGGGGCTGCTTTGCAAAACTCCACCTCAGCTGGAAGGCAAAGAGCAGGCAGGAGATCTGGCTGCAGACCTACCTGTACAAGGCAGAGGCTGCTCTCTTCAGCCCTTTGGGTCTGTTGGGTTTTGGTTCCCCAGCCATGTTGATATCTGCAATGAAGGGACAGGCAGCTGTCACAGGGCACCTTCACCCCACCAGCTGCACCTGCCCAGGCAGCAAGGGAGGCTGTGCACAGCCCTGCCACCAGCAGGAGCAAGCTCCTCCAACACCTCCCAGCCCATTCCCACCTGCTCTGGGCGTGCTTGGGGCCCTGCTGTACCTCCACAAAAAGGCAAACAGGTTCTTGCACTTGACAAGCCTCTTCCTTTTCCTTTAGAGACCTGCTAACCACACTCTGCAGGTGGTCTGACCCTCCCCACACCAGTGCAGGACAAGGAGGAGGACTCAGGGCAAGGACAACATCCAAACCTCTGCAGGCTGCTAACTGCCAGCAGCCTCTCCCTTGCTCCTGCAGGTCAGCAATGAACCCCTGTGGCCTGGGCTGTGAAAAACTGCTCAGGGGGCAGGTACACACCTGCAGCCATCCCAGCTGACCTCAGAAGAGCATCTTCCAGGAGGGGAGGTGAGAATGAGCTCTTCTAATCCACTAGGGAAACTTCCTTCCTCGGCCCTGGTGCAAAAAGTGCTTCTGAGGTGAGAATGAAGCTGTGCCCAACGTGATGGAGGCTGCCACAAGCCTGGCAACCTGACTCTGAGGGTGGCCCTAGGAGGGCAAGGAGGGAGTAGGAGGCCTCACCTTCTCTTCATTTCTTGACCCAGGCATGAGCCAACTCCCTGCTGGCTTCTCAGCCCTCAATGTTTTCTGTTCCTCAGGCTGTTTCTGCCTAACCAGCTGTCAGCCTTCTGGGCATGCCAGAGCAGAGCCAAGCCAGGCAGGGTTTCCTTTCCTTACACACCCCAAAAGCACCATGTGCATGGGGCTGGAGCCCCACAGCATTGGGGCAGGTCCTTGTGCCAAGCTGGTGGGCACAAGCTACAGCCTCTGAGGTGCAGGTGAACTGGAAAAGTTCCATCTGAAGCTCAGGTTCATGGATCTGTGACTGCAAACTGAGGTAGTTAGGTTCTCACCTCTTCAGGGCTCAGCAAGTTTAGGCTTAAAAACTGTTGGGTTTTTCATGCTGCAGGAAAGGCTCTCGTGGAGAAATGTGGCCAGGCTGCTCTGCTCACCACCTTGCAAAGTGATCCAAAGTGAAGGCTCTGCCCATGTCATTATTAACCAAGGCAACCATCTCCAGGAGCAGCAGGAAGCTGCAGCACAGCCCTTTGCCTGGCAGCTCTCCCACAGCATCAGGTCCCTGCACCCTGCTGAGGTTACTGCCCATGAACAGAAGCAGGGACAATGACCTGCAGCAATGCAGCTGCCATGGCCTCTGCCAGTCCCTTGCTCTCCATGCTCCTATGTGGCCAACATCTCTGCTTCAGGGGAGACTTTCTACCTTGCTTTAGAATGATAGAATCACAGAACTGTCAGGGTTGGAAGGGACCTCAAGGCTCAGCCAGTCCCAACCCCCCTGCCATGGGCAGGGACACCTCACACCACAGCAGGTTGCTCACAGCCACATCCAGCCTGGCTGCAAAAACCTCCAGGGATGAGGCTTCCACCACCTCCCTGGGCAACCTCTGCCAGGCTCTCACCACCCTCATGGGAAAGAACTTCTTCTTAACATCTAATCTCAATCTCTCCATTTCTAGTTTTGCTCCATTCCCCCCACTCCTATCACTCCCTGACACCTCAAAAGTCCCTCCCCAGCTTTCTTGGAGCCCCCTTCAGATCCTGGAAGGCCACCAGAAGGTCTCCTGGGAGCCTTCTCCTCTCTACACTGCACAACCCCAACTCTCTCAGGCTGTCTCCAGAGCAGAGCAGCTCCAGCCCTCTGCTCATCCTCATGGCCCTTCTCTGGACACCTTCCAGCAGCTCCAGATCCTTCCTGGAACAGAGGCTCCAGAACTGGACCCAGAGCTCCAGCTGTGGTCTCAGCAGAGCAGAGCAGTCTTTGAGCAAAGACATTTTCTAACCACATTATTCAACTCTTCCTTTCGCTGCAAGTTGCCTCTCCTGCAGGAGGACCATCTCTGTGTTTGTGCTGAGCTCTTGTGAGGTCAGACTGGCTCCTGAAGGGAAGGCAGAAGAAAGGGAGCTGAATTTACACCTTGTCCTTGTCCTGCACCTTCAATTTACACCAGGGGCATGGATATGTCACAGCCACAATGGCCATGGACCTTGCCAGCTATCACACAGGCTTGTTGGCATGCCAGCGCTCTGGGATCAGCACTCAGAGCAGAGGAGGAGCTTCCCAGCATGGTCAACTTTTCCCTTCTCTTCAGCTGTGTGGGCAAACCTGTGTCAGCTGCACCTCCTGTGTCTGTCTGGAGCATCACAATCAGCTCCTTTGCTGCCCCAGGCCCTCTCCATCCTATCAATGGACTCTGCAGGTGTGGGCAGTGCCTGGGCTGGAGGCATCCCTGGCACAATGCACTTCACCTTGGCCTGCACCTTCTGCTCTCTGCACCCTAGGAGAAGTGAACAGAAGTTTCTTGCCTTTGAGTGAAGCACAGGTGGAGACAGCAGAGTGTCCTCAGCATCAGATCTAGCACACAACTGCTTATTTCAGGCTGCTGTGCCAGAAGCAGGGGGGGAATGGGCTGCAAATCACTTCCCTGGGTGCCCAATGCCCACTGCCTGCAGCAGGCTTGCAAATAACCAATAGTTTTAAATTTTTTTTTTCATTAAAAGTATTGTTTCCAGTTCCAATTCTCAGCTTAGAGCTGGTGCCAAGAGCTTCTCAGCAGGTGACACTTCAGAGCAATCTGCCAGGTAAGGATGCAGCTGGGAGCAGCAGAGGTGGCTTTAGTTTGCTACTTCTCACCACACAGGAGTGCTGAGGAGAGGCTCTCAAGTGCCTAAGGGGGAAGTCATCTCACCTGGGGAAGTCATCTCAGCTAACATCAGCTGGCTGAAGTTAGTCTGAGCCAGGCTAAGTTAGACTCTCACCCCTCTTGAGAGGCAGAGCTTAAGGCCTGGTCCAGGAAGGCATCAAAACAATGTCTTGTCCCAGCCTTGTTCTCCCACGGCAGATCAGGGACAAGGAGATAGGATGATGGACAGGCTGGGGGGAAGGGATCCATCCAGAGGGACCTGGACAGGCTGCAGAGCTGGGCCCATAACAACCTCCTGAGGTTCAACAAGACCAAGGGCAAGGTCCTGCAGCTGGGACAGGGCAATCCCAAGCACAAATCCAGGCTGGGCAGGGACTGGCTGGAGAGCAGCCCTGAAGAAAAGGCCTTGGGGGTGCTGGGGGAGGAGAAGCTCAGCAGGAGCCAGCAGTGAGCACTTGCAGCCCAGAGAGCCAAGCAGAGCCTGGGCTGCAGCAGGAGAAGTGTGGCCAGCAGGGCCAGGGAGGGGATTCTCCCCCTCTGCTCCACTCTGCTCAGACCACAGCTGGAGCTCTGTGTCCAGTTCTGGAGCCTCTGTTCCAGGAAGGATCTGGAGGTGCTGGAAGGTGTCCAGAGAAGGGCCACGAGGATGAGCAGAGGGCTGGAGCTGCTCTGCTCTGGAGACAGCCTGAGAGAGTTGGGGTTGTGCAGTCTGGAGAGGAGAAGGCTCCCAGGAGACCTTCTTGTGGCCTTCCAGCATCTGAAGGGGGCTCCAAGAAAGCTGGGGAGGGACTTTTGAGGGTGTGAGGGAGTGATAGGAGTGGGGGGATGGAACAAAACTAGAACTGGGGAGATTCAGATTGGGTGTAAGGAAGAAGTTGTTGCCCATGAGGGTGGTGAGAGCCTGGCAGAGGTTGCCCAGGGAGGTGGTGGAAGCCTCATCCCTGGAGGTTTTTGCAGCCAGGCTGGATGTGGCTGTGAGCAACCTGCTGTGGTGTGAGGTGTCCCTGCCCATGGCAGGGGGGTTGGAACTGGCTGAGCCTTGAGGTCCCTTCCAACCCTGACAGTTCTGTGATTCTATGATTCAGAACTGTGTTTGAGGTGCTACAGTCACAGCCTACAACACTGACTTTTTGGGCACAGTGTCACAGCCCTGAGGGGGCTAAGGTGCATGAATGGCTGTGCCCAGCCTCACTTCTGACCCCTACCCACATGGGACCCAGGAGTCCCTGCCTGAGCTGCACACAACTCTTGCTGGAAACCTCTTTGCCAGGCTGACACTTTGGGGGCAAACTGCTTGCTTTTAGGGACAGAACAAGACTGAAATAAAGTCAACATCTAAGCAAAAGCTTTAATGCAGTCAGTGAAGGCTTCTACCTCTGAGGCTTGACAGGGCTCTGGACAACCTCATCTAGTTGAGGATGCTCCTGCTGACTGCAGAGGGGGTTGGATTGGTGACCTTTAGAGGTCCCTTCCTACCCAAACCATTCTATAATTCTCTAATTCTACAATTCTCTCCATACTGAACTGCACTTCAAGGGACAGCTCTTTGTAAAGCAGCTGGAGTGCTGGTCTCCAGCTCTGTCACAGCCATGCCTGAGCCTGGCCATGGACCTTGTGATCCTGATCCCTTGGCTGTGCCATGGACCTTGTGATCCTGACCCCTTGGCTGTGCCATGGACCTTGTGATCCTGATCCCTTGGCTGTGCCATGGACCTTGTGATCCTGACCCCTTGGCTGTGCCATGGACCTTGTGATCCTGACCCCTTGGCTGTGCCATGGATCTTGCTGATCCTGACCCCTTGGCTGGGCCATGGATCTTGTGATCCTGACACCTTGGCTGGGCCATGGATCTTGCTGATCCTGACACCTTGGCTGTGCCATGGACTTTGTGATCCTGATCCCTTGGCTGGGCCATGACCTTGCTGATCCTGATCCTTTGGATGGGCCATGGACCTTGCTGATCCTGACTCATTGGTGTGCTGGTTTGGGGCCAGACAGATCGTCTCTTGCCCCGAAAGGGACAAAAGAATGAGACTCACACAAATGGATTGGAGAGTGATGGAAAGTTTAAATGGAAAAGCAATTGGTGAACCTACAAAAAACTACAAGCTACAAAGCATAGTGACAAAGAGTATCCCAAAGCGTACAGAACCCCTCACAAAATTCCCAAAGCTTCCCAATCCTTCCCTTCTTCCCACCTGAGGGTAAACCCAAACCCCCCAGGGCTCTTTCTTCCCCCTTCCGCTGCTAGGCAAGTCTCAGGCTGGCCAGGTCTGAGACTGCCCCCCCTGCCCCCCTCCATTCTCCTCCTGGCATTAGGCCTAGACAGGCCTAAGAGGCCTTGAGGATACTCCCCCGGCATTACCCGATAAGAGAGGACATCTCCCATGGGAGCAGAGAGGGAAGAAAGAGGAAGAGAATGACTTTGCAGATGGCCTTATAGGGCACAGGATTTATGGGTAGAAATACGCCGTTTCCTGTGTCCACCCCTGTGGGTGGGCACCCAGGACACCAGAGGTGTATCTCATGCGGCAGTGGCAGGGGGCACCCAGCCCAAACTGCCACAATTGGCTGTGCCATAGACCTTGTGATCCTGATCCCTTGGCTGGGCCATGGACCTTGCTGATCCTGACCTCTTGGCTGTGCCATAGATCTTGCTGAACCTGAACTCCTGGCTGTGCCACAGACCTTGTGATCCTGATCCCTTGGCTGATCCTGCCCCACTGGCTGTCTCCCCAGCCTCTCTTCAAAGCAGCTTTGTCCCTATGGCTTGGGTCGCGTCTGACCGGACTCCAACCTTCGGATCCAGGTCCTACCTAACTGAACCTCAGAAGCAGCCCTCCCTTGGCCATGCTGTGTGGAGCACGGAATCCATGGTGCCCCTGGAGGGGCAGGGGGTGGGGGTCAGGCAGGGGGTGGGGGGTGACGCAGGGGGGAGTCTTACCCAGCGTCTGTCCGGCCAGCACGCGGCCGTTCTCGCCCAGCACCGCCGCCCGCGCGTGCCTCTCGTTGGAGTACTGCACGAAGGCGTAGCCCTTGTGCACCGAGCAGCCCACCACCCGCCCATACTTGGAGAAGATGCTCTCCACGTCTGACTTCTTGACCACAGCTGTGTTGAGGTTGCCGATGAAGACTCTGGAGTTGATGGACTTGGGGTCGTTCTTGTTGGTGATGTTGCTCGTCTGCACCTTCAGGGACATCTTGAGAGCCTGAAGGAACAAAGCGGGAGTCAGGGAGGGAGCTGCCAAAAAAAAAAAAAAACCCAAACCTCAGGGGGTTGTGAGGTGGGGGTGGAGAAGGGGAGTGTGGGAGCTTTAGGCTATGTGTGGCAGTTTTAGGCTATGTGTGGGAGTTTTAGGTTATGCCTTCGAAAATTTTTCATGGATCTCGAGCAGAAAGTAGTAAAAATGTAAATAAATCCCAACTGGGTGTAAAAAGGAAAATCATCATAGAATCATAGAAACAGGTTGGAAGAGACCTCCAAGATCCTCCAGTCCAACCCCAGCACCCAGCAATCAACCAGACCATGGCACCAAGTGCCTCATCCAGGCTTCTCTTGAACATCTCCAGGGTCGGTGACTCCACCACCTCCCTGGGCAGCACATCCCAATGGCAAATCTCTCTCTCTGTGAAGAACTTCCTCCTAACCCCCAGCCTAGACCTCCCCTGGCACAGCTTGAGACTGTGTCCCCTCCTTCTGCTGCTGCTTGCCTGGGAGAAGAGCCCAACCCCCACCTGGCTACAGCCTCCCTTCAGGTAGTTGTAGAGAGCAGTTCTAAGCAATCCCATTGGAGAGATATCTACCACAAGATTTGGTTCCCCAAACAATTTCTTCTCACTTCCTCATGCTGGGAGAGACTAACTGTGTGCTTCTGCTGCCTTCTGCTTGACCCTGGCTGCATTCTTTTGTCTGGTATTAACTTCTCTGCTTCTCTCTCTTCCCTTGTGTACAGGGGGAGTAAGGGGGAGGCAGGGAGGGAGAAGCTGTTGCAGCTCCTCTGGTCTTTGACCAGAAGGGTCCTTGTGCTGATTGTTAATTGTAGATCCCTGCAAATATTGCAACTCCTGGAGATTTTGCACACATTCATTGCATTCCATTCTACGATTCTATTCTATGAAAGCCAAGTGCTGGGTCCTGTCCTTGAGTCACAACAGCCCCATGCAGTGCTCCAGGCTTGGGGCAGAGGGGCCGGAAAGTGCCCAGCAGGAAAGGACCTGGGGGTGCTGGTTGACAGCAGCTGAAGAGGAGCCAGGGTGTGCCCAGGTGGCCAAGAAGGGCACCAGCAGCCTGGCCTGGATCAGCAATGGTGTGGGCAGCAGGAATAGGAAAGTGATTGTGCCCTAGGTACTCAGACCTGGTGAGGCCATACCTTGAATTCTGGGGTCAGTTGGGGGTCCCTCACTCCAAGAAGGACACTGAGGGCTGGAGCAGGTCCAGAGAAGATCAATAAAGCTGGTGAGGGAAGTGTCTGGAGAACAGGGCTGGGGAGGAGCAGCTGAAGGATCTGGAGGTGTTCAGTCTGGAGAAGAGGAGGCTGAGGGAGACCTCATTGCTCTCTACAGCTCCCTGCAAGGAGGTTGCAGTGAGGTGGGGGTTGGGCTCTGCTCCCTAGGATCAGGTGAGAGAAGGAAAGGAAATGACCTGAAATTGTGCCAGGGGAGGGTTAAGTTGGAGATGAGGAAAAATTTCTTTGCTGCAAGAGTGGTCAGGGATTGGCAGAGGCTGCCCAGGGAGGTGGTGGAGTCCCCATCCCTGGAGGTGTTTGAGAGAGGTGTGGCCATGGCACTTGGGGCCATGGTTTGGTGGCCATGGTGGGGTTGGGTTGATGTTGGACTGGATGCTCTCAGATTCTGTGCAATTCTCTGATGCCCTGGAGTGGGGAAGCAGCCCATGTGCTCCCATCTGACACCTGCACTCTGCTGCCTGCCTCGGGATTCGCAGGCTGGGCTGGGAGCTGAATTCCTGCAAACAGGAGGTGTCAGTGTTAGCCTGGAAATCACCAACCCCTCAGCCAGACCCGCTGGGAGCTGCTCCCAGCTCCCCATAGCTCAAGCCACGACCCTCCTCGTTTCTTGCCTGGGTATTTCACGGGCAGCCCCTGGGAACAGCTGTCACCTCGAAGGACCATGAGGGCCAGGGGACAGGGTTGGAAGTGGTGTGACATCCAAGCTCCTCTGGCTGCCTACCAGGCTGCCTGCTCACATTTCTGCAGCACAAATCACAGCTGTCCAGAGCCATCAGTGGGATTTTCATCTCCCAGAAAGAGGGGGATGCTTTGGGATCATTATTGCTTGCTGCCCACATAGGCTGTGGGTTCTACCTGGGAAATGTCAGCTCAGAGCTATGGAAGTCATCTTACCATGCACACTGAGGTGATGCTCTTCCCCAGCCCCCTTCAGCAGTGCCCACAGGTACTCCTAGAACCCTGGGACAATGCCACCAGCTTGTCCACAGCTCCAGGCAGTCATCAGACCTGGCACAGGGAGTGCTCTGCCATCACAGGTAGTGTTTAAGACCAGGCTGGAGGAGGCTTTGAGCACCCTGAGCTGGTGGGAGGTGTTCCTGCCCATGGCAGGGCAGTTGGAACTGGATGTTCTTTAAGGTCCCTTCCAACTGAAGCCGTTCTATGATTCCATGATTCCATGAAATATTGCCCAACCTCTCCAGGTTGCTCCAAGTTCCAACAGGAGGCCACAGTATCCCCTTCCTGGCAGTGCCCTGGTGCTGCACCCTAAAGCATCACCTGGGGTTTAGCTCTCTTGGCTCAATGCCCACATCTGTTCCAGCAGACAGGGACATCCTCCACTAGATCAGGTTGCCCAGAGCCCTGTCCAGCCTCACCTTGAAGATCTGCATGGATGGGGCCACAACCACCTCCCTGGGCAACCTGTTCCAGTGTTCCACCACCTTCATGGTGCAGAACTTGTTCCTCACATCCAATCTCAATCTGCTCTGCTCTAGTTTGAAGCCATTGCCCCTGCTCCTGTCCCTGCAGGCCTTTGCAAACAGTCCCTTTGCAGGTAGCCCCTTCAGGTATTCTAAGGTCTCCCTGGAGCCTCCTTTTCTCCAGGCTGAACACCCCCAGCTCCCTCAGCCTGTCCTCACAGCAGAGCTGTTCCAACCCCCTGAGCATTTTTGTGGCCCTCCTCTGGACCCTCTCCATCAGCTCCATGTCCTTCCTGTGCTGAGGGCTCCAGAGCTGCACACAGCCCTGCAGGTGAGGTCTCCCCAGAGCAGAGCAGTGCGGAGCAGGGGGACAGAATCCCCTCTCTCCACCTGCTCTCCATGCTGCTTTGGATGCAGCCCAGGCTGCCACTGGCCTTCAGCAGCCCTGGCACATCCTTGGCTGCACAGAAGGTGAGCAGCTTGCTCAGATTTGGCCACTGCATGCCCAGGTGTGCCCCAGTGGCAGGCAGGAGGAATGCTCTCCTCCTGAGAACACAACACAGGGCTCCAACCAAACCCTGCCTCTGCTTTCACACCTCCCTGCTGCAGGGTTTCCCTCTCCTCCCCAGGGAAAGCCTGGGTGGCTGTTTGCCCATGCCCTGGGCAGGCCAGCAGTGTGGTATTTCCAGCAGGTTGAATCCCCCAGCAGATGTTTGCAGCTGCAAACACCAAGCACATCGGGGCCCTGAGCTCCTTAAGCCTGTGTAGGAGGGATGTGAGTGAAGCTGTCTCTGTGCATGGGAGCACAAAAGGCTGGCTGGAGGAGTCAGGTCAGATGGGAGGTGTGGGATGGGCATAAAATGTGTTTTCCCCCCAGATCTAGTGAGCTGTCCCCTCTCAGGAGGTGCAAGTTGAGGCAGCTCTGCTGCTGTCAATGGACCCCTCCCCCCATTCTGTGGGTTTGCTTTAAAAAATAAAAGAGTTGGATGAAGTTGAGGAGTTTCCCAGGTGGCACCAAATGGATCTTCACCTGGACAAGGACATCTCCTAAAGCATCTGCCAAGGTATGACTTTGGCCAAGGAAGTCAAGGGGAACCTCTCCCAGGTCACTGCTCTCCTGTCCCCTCCTTGTCTGGCTCCTGTCAGCTGCTCCATGCTTCCCAGCCTGGGCTTCTCCCCTGCACTGCCTCCTCTCCTGGGATGCTGAGTGCCCCAAGCCAGCAGATCCCTAGGCTGTAAAACTGGAAATGGGAGAAGTCACTTTCACCACCCTCTGTGGAGACTGAAGCTCAGCAGCCACCTCCTCACCACAGCCTTTCCCTTGGCTCCCTGCTGGAAGTCCCAGGGGCTTTGTGGCCATCTCAGGACACTGCAGGTCTGTGCAGGAGACATGCCTGTGATTGAGGGGCAAGGGGACAAGGCCACCAGATGGCAAATTCGAAGTCAGGTAAGGTGATAGCCACGCTGCTGGGGAAGACTTGGGGGGAAGCCAGTGAGGCCCCAAGATCTCTGCAGAGGGGATGACCCCCCCAGGGCCATCTGCCCACTGCCTGCTGTCCCCACCCAAGCTTCCAACACAGCATGGCTCTGAGGTTTGGGCACCATCAGGGCTCTCACTTTGCAGTTTACAAACCACTTGGCACTGTGTGTTCACAGCCCCTCTGCAAAGTGTTCTTCTGCTGCCCTGTGCAAGCCCAGCATCCCCTGGAGCAAAAATAAAACCACAGCCTCCTAAGCCCTCCTCTGTCCCATCCATTTAGGATTTTTTCTTACACACAGCATTCAGTTCACATCACTTAGAGGCCCCTTTGCTGCAGCAGCTGGAGAAAGGACATTTGAATCCTCACATGTTAATATTTCATACTCCACCCAAGTGCCTTCCTGCAGAGCACTCTGTGTTGTGCCCAGGCTGGCTTCAAGGTCCCTTCCACCTCCAGCAGCAGTGCAGGGCTCTGAAGTACAGCAGCTCCTCAAGCCACCATCTCTTTGCAATGCCACAAGAGTCAGAGCAGAGTTATCTTGGTCTGATCAGAAAAATACACACACAGCAGGGACAGATGGCACTGGTTAGAGATGGACACCCTGTGAGCTGTTGCTGTCTCCAGCAGAGCACAGCATCACACAATGGGTTGGCTTGGAAGGGACCTGAAAGCTCATCCAGTGCCATGGGCAGGGACACCTCCCACCAGCCCAGCTTGCTCAAGGTCTCATCCAGGGAGGTTGTAGCCAGGTGGGGGTTGGGCTCTTCTCCCAGGCAACCAGCAGCAGAACAAGAGGACACAGTCTCAAGCTGTGCCAGGGGAAGTTTAGGTTGGAGGTGAGGAGAAAGTTCTTCCAAGAAAGAGTAATTGGCCATGGGATGTGCTGCCCAGGGAGGTGGTGGAGTCACCATCCCTGGAGGTGTTCAAAACAAGCTTGGATGTGTCCCTTGGAGCCATGGTTTAGTTGTCAGGAGGTGTTAGGTATTAGGTGCTAGGTTGGACTTGATGATCTCTGAGGTCTTTTCCAACCTGGTTGGTTCTGTGACTCTGTGAATCCCTTACAGATATTGAGATTCAGTCCTGTGCCAGCCCAAGGCCAGAGCTGCTTTACTTGATAAGCTGGTTTCCCTCCCCTGCTCTAAGTGCCTTGCTCCACAGATTAGCTTTTTAATTGAGAGCCAGGTGTCTGAAACCCCCAGAGGCCTCTGTCTTAGTGACAAACTGTCAAAAAGAAGGCAGCAAAGAAAAAAAACCACCCCAGCCCCAGCAGCCTCCCCTGCAGAGAGCTCCCTTGGTTTTAGCCTGATGCCAGCACACAGCCAGGCTGCTGCTCTTCTTCCCTTATCACCCTTGGTCCCAGAAGGGCAGATGTGGGTTTTCATCCTGTCCCCAGCCAGCAACAAGTTTTCCCAACTGAGTGCTAGACGACAAACGAAGATGTCTTGTGGGCACCTCCCCAGTTCAAGAGAGACAGAGGTTTACTGGGAAGAGCCCAGGGATGATTGGGAGACTTGAACATCTCCCCTGTGAAGAGAGACTGAGAGCCCTGTGGGTGTTTAGTCTGGAGAAGAGAAGGCTGAGAGGGATCTGATCAATGTCTCTCAAGAGCTGAGGGCTGGGGGTCAGGATGAAGGGCCCAGGCTCTTTTTGGTGTTCCCACTACTAGGACAAGGAACAAAGGAAGTTCCACCTCAACATGAGGAGAAAATTCTTTACTGTGAGGGTGCTGAAGCCCTGGAGCAGGCTGCCCAGAGAGGTTGTGGAGTCTCCTTCTCTGGAGGCTTTCAAACCCTGCCTGGATGAGTTCCTCTGTGACCTGCCCTGGGTGACCCTAGAGGGTTGGACTTGATCTCCAGAGGTCCCTTCCAACCCCTAGCACTCTGTGATTCTATGATTCCAACTCCAGGGCTGGTGCACCCCTGCTTGCACACCAGAGGAAGCCTGAAGGATGCAGTTTGGTTCACATCCTTAACCACCTCCTGCATAGGACAAAAACTCAACTCTGCACCACCTCACTGCTTCCTGGAGGTCATGCCCCTGCTTTCACCCCAGACCTCTGACACCTGTACATCTCTCTTGCCACTTTCTTGCAAGAGAGATGACTTCTGGGGAGGAACAGGGCAGTTAGCATGCCCCAGGACAAGCAAATTGGCTGTCCCACAGTGAGCATCTTGCTTGGGGCAGTGCTCAGCTCAGACTCCTGGCTCTGAGGCACTCCTGACTGAAACAGTCAAGGGTTGGTTTTTTTTTTTAGCTGAAAATAAGCAGTTTTAAAAAGAAACAGCTGCAAGACAGAGGGTGGATTGGAAGGGCTGTGGTGAGTAGGTGGCTTTGAACTGCTCCTTTCTGCACTCCTGGACACCTTGCTGTGTGCCCACACAGGGACTGGTTCCTGATGCACTCAGTAGCAAGCAGCCAGCAGGAGCAGAGGAACTAACCATGAGCCAGCAATGTGCTCTGGTGGCCAAGAAGGCCAAGGGACCCCTGGGGTGGATTAGAAGGGCTGTGGTCAGTAGGTTGAGAGAGGTTCTCCTCCCCCTCTACTCTGCCCTGCTGAGGCCACATCTGGAATATTGTGTCCAGTTCTGGGCCCCTCAGGTCAAGAAGGACCTCAAGGAACTGCTTGAGAGAGTCCAGCACAGAGCCACAAAGATGCTGCAGGCAGTGGAACATCTTCCTCATGAGGAGAGCCTGAGGGAGCTGAGGGCTCTGTAGCTTGGAGAGGAGGAGCCTGAGGGTGACCTCATTGCTGGGGATAAAGATGTGCAGGGGGAGTGCCCAGAGGCTGGAGCCAGGCTCTGCTGGGGGATGCCCAAGGACAGCACAAGGGGCAGTGGTGGAAGCTGAGGCAGAGGAAGTTCCATGGAAACAGGAGGAAGAATTTTGTCCCTGTGAGGGTGACAGAGCCCTGGCACAGGCTGCCCAGGGGGGTTGTGGAGTCTCCCTCTCTGGAGATATTCAAGACCTGGCTGGATGTGTTCCTGTGTGACCTGCCCTGGGTGACCCTGCTCTGGCAGGGGGTTGGACTGGATGAGCTTTGGAGGTCCCTTCCAGCCCTTCCCATTCTGTGGCTCTGTGATTCTGTGCCTGTGTGACTCTGTGATTCTGTGACTCCCCTGACTGCAGCACCATCCACAGTGCAGAAATGCCACATGCATTCAAAAGCAAAGTCCCTGCCCCCTCTGGTGCCAATCATTCCTCCCATGGGAGCTGCCAGTAATTTGCTAGTGAGTCCCCAGCCTCCTGAGCCAGGCTCTGAAGCATTCATTTAATAACCAGCACAAACCTTGCCAGGTTTTAATAACTTCTGCATCCCCAACAAGTCCTGCACAGATACCCAGAGGGGCTCAGCCCTCCTCCTGGAGAGCAGAAAGTTCCTGCTCACTGTTGTGTGCTTCAATAAATAGAATCAACTGGAAGGAAACCACAACCTTGGGTTTTCAGGGGGAAACAGCTTTGATTCTCCCAAAAGTGATTGCTAAGGGAGCTGGAAGTTATTAAAGACAAGGGACAAAGATGTCACAATTATTATTACAGCAGTTCTGCAGGACCAGGGCTGTCTTCTGGGGAAATCTCTGCTGTACTGAGAGAGATGGAAGGGCCTGGAAGCTGGAGATCAGCTCAGAGGAGCTTGCTGTGAAGCTGTGGGTTCCCTTTGCAAGTGTTTTGCTCCCTGGGAAATGCAACTGGGCACAGCCCAGTATGGAAGGATGCTTCTGCTGCAGGCAGAGTGGGTCCTTGGGTCTCTCAAGTGAACCATAGGACTGTTGAGGGTGGAAGAGACCTTTGAGCTCATAGAAGTAGACTCATAGAGTTGTTAGGGTTGGAAGGGACCTCAAGGCTCAGCCAGTTCCAACCCCCTGCCATGGGCAGGGACACCTCACACCACAGCAGGTTGCTCACAGCCACATCCAGCCTGGCTGCAAAAACCTCCAGGGATGAGGCTTCCACCACCTCCCTGGGCAACCTCTGCCAGGCTCTCACCACCCTGATGGTGTAAAATTTCTTCCTAACATCCAATCTAAATCTACCCACTTCTAGTTTTGCTCCAACCCACTTCTGGTTTTGCTCCTCAAGTCCAAGCACTCCCCCAGAGCTCACAATTCCAGCACTGCTGCTGAGCCACTGCCACTGAACCACCTCCCTCAGCACCACATCCATGCAGCTCCAGGGATGGAGGCATTCTGGGCTGTCCCATCTCCCAGCAGACAAGGGCTGGAAGTCTTTCCAAACATTCCGAGGGGCTCCACCTTGCAGATGACTCAGCCCAGACCTGTCCAGGCTGAAACTTCCTTGCTGGTAATCACTGCCCCAGCTCCCAGAGGAGCCCTGCTCTACTGCACCCCAGCCCAGGACTCACCATTGTCACCCACCCCTATCCACTCTCCATACCCAGGGATGTGTGGCTGGAGCAGAGAAGGAGAAGGCACCAAAGCTGCCTTGCAGCCCACTGTGCATCCCCACAGCCCCCCAGACATTTTTGCTGGTGGGTCCACTTTCTGCCTGAGGACACTGGTTGACAGCTGCCAGTGTGAGGGTAGGTGGCCAAGAAGGCCACCAGCAGCCTGGCCTGGAGCAGCAATGGTGTAGGCAGCAGGAGCAGGGAAGTGATTGTGTCTCTGTACTCAGACCTGGTGAGGCCACACCTTGAATCCTGGGTTCAGTTTTGGGCTCCTCACTCCAAGAAGGACATTGAGGAGCTGGAGCAGGTCCAGAGAAGGGCAACAAAGCTGGGGAAGGGTCTGGAGAACAGGGCTGGGGAGGAGCAGCTGAGAGAACTGGGGGTGTTCAGCCTGGAGGAGGCTGAAGGGAGACCTACAGCTCCCTGCAAGGAGGTTGCAGTGAGGTGGGAGTTGGGCTGTGCTCCAGACCCCTCCCCAGCCTTGTTTCCCTTCCATGTTCCAGCATCTCAACCTCTTTCTTGAACTGAGGAGCCCAGAACTGAACACAGTTCTCAGGATCATCTGGTTCCAACCCCCCCTGCCATGGCCAAGTGTGGAGGACATTAGATGAAGGTGGATTTATTTCAGCACCAGGCTGTCTGTGCTGCTGCTGCTCATCCTGGTCTGCTCACTTACATGGAGCTCACCTGAGTCACAGCAGAGCCCTGCAGCAGGCTGCCCAGGGAGGTGCTGGAGTCTCCTTCTCTGGAGACTTCCAAGGCCACCTGGATGTGTTCCTGTGTGACCTGCTTTAGGTGATCCTGCTCTGGCAGGACTTGATGATCTTCAGAGGTGCCTTCCAAAGCTGCTGGCACAAAGGGACCTGGGGGTGCTGAGGGACAAGCAGCTGAAGAGGAGCCAGCAGTGCCCAAGGGGCCAAGAAAGCCAAAGGCATCCTGGCTGGGATCAGCAATGCTGTGTCCAGCAGGAGCAGGGAGGGGATTGTCCTCTGGGACTCAGCTCTGGGGAGGCCACACCTTGAGTGTTGTGTCCAGTTTGGGGCACCTCAATCCAAGAGAGATGTGGAGGTGCTGGAGCCAGGGCAGAGGAGGGCAAGGAAGCTGTGAAGGGCCTGGAGAATAAATCTGATGAAGAGCAACTGAAGGAGCTGGGGATGGGTAGTGTGAAAGAGAGGAGGCTGAGGGGAGACCTCCTTGCTGTCTACAACTCCCTGAAAGGAGGTTGTGGAGAGGTTGGTGCTGGTCTCTTCTCCCAGGTCATTAGTGATAGAACAAGAGGGGATGGCCTCAAGCTGTGACTGGGGAGGTTTAGACTGGACAGTAGGAAGCATTTTTTCCCAGCAAGAGTGGTCAGACACTGGCACAGGCTGCCCAGGGAGGTGGTGGAGTCCCCAAGCCTGGCTGTGTTTCGAGGTGGTTTGGATGTGGTGCTTGGGGCTATGGTTTAGGGGTGACCCTTGCAGAGTAGGGTCAGGGGTTGGACTTGGTGACCCTGAGGCTCTTTTCAACCTGAATGTTGCTGTGAGTCTGTGATTCCAACCCCAACCATTCTATGGTTCCATGCAGCACTTGGGGGTGAGCCCCAGCTGTGTGGAGGCAGGCAGGGTGAGGAGCAGTGCTGCTGCAGGGGCTGCCTGGATGGAGCTCAGTTTGCAGCCCTGGGGCATCACCCTTGTCAGGAAGGATTTAAGGCTCTGGAGACTCTGGCAAGTCCTGCCAGAGCAGGATCACCTAAAGCAGGTCACACGGGAACACATCCAGGTGGCCTTGGAAGTCTCCAGGTTTTTTTAACAGATTTGTAAGCTTTCTTCAGGCATGAGCAATGTGTAGGACAGCAGGTTATGAGCCACAGCTCCAAGGCATGTCCTGACCTGCTAGACTTTGGAGCCATTGTGCCTTTAACAACTGATTAACTCCTTATTAGAAGAGCCTATTGATTATTTATTGCTCCTTTCCCAAAGGATTTTCCACTTGCACAGGCACTGACTTCAGGCAGAGAGCCAAGTTTGCAGAGGACTGGCAGGATGGCTGCTCTTCAGAATGGCTGGGGGGTTTAATTACAAACAAAAAAGAAAGGAGGCTGTGTGCATGGCAAGGCAGAGAGCTCAAGGAAGAGGATGAGGGAGCTGATGCTGCTCAGCACCCACTCACCTGGGCAGCAGCACCCTGCAGTAACCAGGAGGGAAGCTCAGATTTGTGGAGGGATCACCCAAACCCAGAGGGGTTAAGGAAGCTAATTCTGCCTGACACCTTGGTGTCTGAGGGAGGTGATTCTCCTGCTCTGGTCTGCTCTGCTCTGGTGAGACCCCACCTGCAGCACTGCATCCAGTACTGGAGCCCCCAGCACAAGAAGTACAGAAGTTCCTTTTCATGTTTTGATGGAGATTGCTACATTCAGGTCCATGCCTATTCCTACACTCAGATTCATGCCCATTCCTACACTCAGTTCCATGTCCATTCCTACACCCAGGTCCATGCCCACTCCTACACTCAGGTCCATGTCCATTCCCACACTCAGGTCCGTGTCCATTTCTACACTCAGGTTCATGCCCATTGCCCATTGTCCTGTCACTAAGGACTACTGAGAAGAGCCTGGCCCCTTCTCCCTGACCCCCACCCCTTAGATATTTGTCAGTATCGATCAGATCCCCCTCAGCCTCTTCTTCTCCAGGCTAACCACTCCCAGCTCTCTCAGCCTCTCTCACATGAGAGCTGTTCTAGTCCCCTCAGCAGCCTAGAAAGAAAGAAAGAAAGAAAGGAAGGAAGCGATAAAGGAAGAAAGAAAGAGAGATAAAGAAAGGAAGAAAGGAAGGAATGAAGAAAGAAAGAGAGATAAAGAAAGGAAGAAAGAAAGAAAGAAAGAAAGAAAGAAAGAAAGAAAGAAAGAAAGAAAGAAAGAAAGAAAGAAAGAAAGAGAAAGAAAGAAAGAAAGAAAGAGAGAGAAAGGAAGGAAGAAAGAATGAAAGGAAAGAAGAAAGGAAGGAATGAAGAAAGAAAGAGAGATAAAGAAAGGAAGAAAGAAAGAAAGAAAGAGAATGAAAGGAAGAAAGAATGAAAGGAAAGAAGAAAGAAAGGAAGAAAGAGAGATAAAGAAAGAGAGAAAGAAAAAGAGAAAGAGAGAAAGAAAGAATGAAAGAAAGATAAAGAAAGGAACAAAGAAAGAAAGAGATAAAGAAAGGAAGAAAGAATGAGAAAGAAAGAAAGAAAGAAAGAGGTAAAGAAAGGAAGAAAGAGAGAAAGAGATAAAGAAAGAAAGAAATGAAGAAAGAAAGAGAGATAAAGAAAGGAAGGAAGAAAGAAAGGAAGGAAGAAAGAGATAAAGAAAGGAAGAAAGAGATAAAGAAAGAAAGGAAGAAAGGAAGAAACAGAGAAAGGAAGAAAGAAAGAGAGAAAGAAAGAGAAAGAGAGAAAGAAAGAATGAGGGAGAAAGAAAGGAAGAAAGAAAGAAAAGAAAGAAGGAAAGAGAGAAAGAGAGAAAGAAAGAAAGAAAGAAAGAAAGAAAGAAAGAAAGAAAGAAAGAAAGAGAGAAAGAAAGAGAAAGAAAGAAAGAAAGAAAGAAAGAAAGAAAGAAAGAAAGAAAGAAAGAGAAAGAAAGAGAAAGAGAAAGAAAGAAAGAAAGAAAGAAAGAAAGAAAGAAAGAAAGAAAGAAAGAAAGAAAGAAAGAAAGAAAGAAAGAGAAAGAAAAAGAAAGAAAGAAAGAAAGAAAGAAAGAAAGAAAGAAAGAAAGAAAGAAAGAAAGAAAGAAAGAAAGAAAGAAAGAAAGAAAGAAAGAAAGAGAAAGAAAGAGAAAGAAAGAAAGAAAGAAGGTGATCAGCCCTAACATTCTGAGGTTTTTTGACAGCAGCAAAAGCCATTGGAAAGGTCAATGGGATCAGCTAAGGCCCAGCCTGGCAGCACTTTCAGGTTGCAGAATTCCATGGAGAACGTTAAGGTTGTATTTGTGATGAGAAACAAAATGCTTGGAAGGAAAAAGAGAGAGAGGGGGGGAAAAAAAGGTGTGTGTGTGGGGGGGGCCAGGGTAAGAAAATGCAATGGAAAGAGCAATTAAAGCAGAATGTCAACACTAATCCCACTGGTGCCAAACCTGATGACTACCTGCTGGGCCATGGACAATGCTACATCTGTTAATCTAATTAAAGCCCTTTCTTTACAGGCATCTGAAGCCAGCTCGTTAGTGTGGTACTGAGATGCTCATTAATGGCTGGGCCATGACTGATTTCTTGAGAAAGAATTCTTTCAATTCTTTATCCTTCACAGCCTGAGAGGCAAACACCAAAGTTGCCATCCCCTCTTCCCCCCAGCTCTGCCTCTCCTAGGCAGTGCAGGCAGGTTCTCATCAGCTGCCTGGTGACTTGATGGCCCTTAATGAACACCCCCCACCCCCTCCAGCACTCCCAGTGTTGTTTTAAGAGCAAATGATTTATTTGTGAGGGACAGCAAAGGGAACTTGCTGGGAACCTCCTTAGCTGCTCACCAACTGTTGCTGCTTTCTGCATCTGCTGCGTGCAGCAGGGAGGGAGTGGAGTGGTGGAAGAAGGCAGAGAGAGAGCAGGGGGACTCAGGAAGGCTGGGGAGGGACTGTTCAGAAGGGTCTGTGGGGATAGGAGGAGGGGCAATGGTTTGAAACTGGAGGAGGGGAGGTTTAGAATAGAATAGAATAGAATAGAATAGAATAGAATAGAATAGAATAGAATAGAATAGAATAGAATAGAATAGAATAGAATAGAATAGAATAGAATAGAATAGAATAGAATAGAAGAATCAAGAAGGTTGGAAGAGACCTCAAGGATCATCGAGTCCAACCTGTCACCCTACACCTCATGCCTATCTAAACCATGGCACCAAGTGCCACATCCAATCCCCTCTTGAACACCTCCAGGGATGGTGACTCCACCACCTCCCTGGGCAGCACATTCCAATGGCCAACCACTCTCTCTGTGAAGAACTTTCTCCTCACCTCCAGCCTAAACCTCCCCTGGCGCAGCTTGAGGCTGTGTCCTCTTGTTCTGGTGCTGGTTGCCTGGGAGAAGAGACCAAACCCCTCCTGGCTACAACCTCCCTTCAGGTAGCTGTAGACAGCAATGAGGTCTGCCCTGAGCCTCCTCTTCCCCAGGCTAAACACCCCCAGCTCCCTCAGCCTCTCCTCATAGGGCTTGTGCTCAAGGCCTCTCACCAGCCTCGTTGCCCTTCTCTGGACATGCTCCAGCAATTCAACATCTTTCCTAAACTGAGGGGCCCAGAACTGGACACAGTACTCAAGGTGTGGCCTAACCAGTGCTGTGTACAGGGGTACAATGACCTCCCTGCTCCTGCTGGCCACACTATGCCTGATGCAGGCCAGGATGCCATTGGCTCTCTTGGCCACCTGGGCACACTGCTGGCTCATGTTCAGCTGCTGTCAACCAGTACCCCCAGGTCCCTTTCCACCTGGCTGCTCTCAGCCACTCTGACCCCAGCCTGTAGCTCTGCTTGGGGTTGTTGTGGCCAAAGTGGAGCACCTGGCACTTGGATTTGTTGAATGCCATCCTGTTGGACTCTGCCCATCTGTCCAGCCTGTCAAGGTCCCTCTGCAGAGCCCTTCTACCTTCTAACAGACCAACACCTGCTCCCAGCTTGCTGTCATCTGCAAATTTACTGATGATGGACTCAATCCCCTCATCCAGATCATCGATAAAGATATTGAACAGGATGGGGCCCAGCACTGATCCCTGGGGGACACCACTAGTGACAGGCTGCCAGCTGGATGTGGCACCATTCACCACCACTCTCTGGGCTCGGCCCTCCAGCCAGTTCCTAACCCAGCACAGTGCTGCTGTCCAAGCCACAGGCTGACAGCTTGGCCAGGAGTTTGCTGTGGGGGACAGTGTCAAAGGCCTTGCTGAAGTCCAGGTAGACTACATCCACAGCCTGCCCCACATCCACCAGGCTGGTCACCTGATCATAGAAGGAGATCAGGTTGGTGAGGCAGGACCTGCCCTTCCTAAATCCATGTTGGCTGGGCCTGATTCCTTGGCTATCCTTCAGGTATGCAGTGATTGCCCCCAAGACAATCTGCTCCATGATTTTCCCTGGCACTGAGGTCAGGCTGACAGGCCTGTAGTTTAGGTTGGACATCAGGAGGAAGTTCTGCACAGTGAGGGTGGTGAGACACTGGGACAGGTTGCCCAGGGAGGTGTTTGAGGCTCCATCCCTGGAGATATTCAAGATCAGACTTGA
Source organism: Indicator indicator (assembly GCF_027791375.1). Taxonomy (NCBI): domain Eukaryota; kingdom Metazoa; phylum Chordata; class Aves; order Piciformes; family Indicatoridae; genus Indicator; species Indicator indicator. The sequence goes on from NC_072033.1 coordinate 1,995,169, forward strand.
TGAGGCTCTGGACAGCCTGATCTAGTTGGAGGTGTCCCTGCTGACTGTAGGAGAGGTTGGACAAGATGACCTTTGAGGCTCCCTTCCAACCTGCTGCACTCTGGGAATCTCTGGAGACTGGGGCTCCCAGTCTGGCTGCAGAAGAGCCTCCTGCCCTGGTCCATGAGCCCAGTGCTCACCTCCTCATACAAAGCCTCTCTGGTCATGCCTAATGCATGGCCTCAGGAGCACTCCCATGCTCCATGTCCCACCTTACACAGAACACAGTTCAGAGATTCATAGAATCAGTCAGGGTTGGAAGAGACCTTCAAGATCATCCAGTTCCAAACCCTCTGCCATGGGCAGGGACACCTCACACTACATCAGGTTGCTCAGAGCCACATCCAGCCTGGCCTTGAACACCTCCAGGGAGGGCACATCCACAGCCTTCCTGGGCAACCTGTGCCAGTCTCTCCCACCCTCACTTTCCAGAATTTCTTCCTCATCTCCAGTCTCAATCTCCCTTCTCCCAGCTCAAAGCCATTTTCCCTCATCCTGCCACTCCCAGCCCTTGTCCAAAGTCCTTGGGAAAATATGGTGAGGCCAGACCAGAGGTACTCCTGTGTGGTCCAGATTAGGCAGCTCCTGCAGAATGCTTGTCTGTGTTTCCTTACAAGCAGCTGATTGTCCCCTCACTGGCTAAGGACTTCATGCCATGAGGTATCACCAAAGGCAGGAGCTTGCTCCCCAGAGATTGTGCTGGTGCAAAGGAACCAGGCTTGGGATGGGAGCCTGAGAGAGTGCACAGCAAGAGAAAGCTGCTGGTCCCTGGCACACTCACCCTCAGTTCTTTAACAGCTCAGGGCTCTGACATGCTCCATTCCTCCCTCAGAGTGGATTTAATTATCAGCTGATTGCCTTCTAAAAGTAGTTCAGACGTTTTTAACACAGAGAATGACATAAATGATTAAATGATGAGACAAATGACATTTCTATAAAGTCCCTGGGATGTGGGGTCCTGCCTTCCCTGCAGTGGGATTTTCTGAGGCTTGGTTGTCTAAACTCCACCTCTGAGGCTCCACATTGCCTGGGGAGACCCAAGGAAAGCATCTCAGATGGGAGGGATGCAGCCTGAAGACATCAGAGAATCACAGAATTGTTTGGGTTGGAAAAGCTCTCTGAGATCTTCCATCCAACCATCAACCCAACCCCACCATGGACATTAACCATGGCCCCAGGTGCCATGGCCACATGGCTCCTGAACACCTCCAGGGATGGGGACTCCACCACCTCCCTGGGCAGCCTCTGCCAATCCCTGACCACTCTTGCAGCAAAGAAATTTTGCCTCCTCTCCAACCTAACCCTCCCCTGGCACAATTTCAGGTCATTTCCTTTCCTTCTATCACCTGATCCTTGGGAGCAGAGCCCAACCCCCACCTCACTGCAACCTCCTTGCAGGGAGCTGTAGAGAGCAATGAGGTCTCCCTCAGCCTCCTCTTCTCCAGGCTGAACACCCCCAGGTCCCTCAGCTGCTCCTCCCCAGCCCTGTTCTCCAGACACTTCCCCAGCTTTGTTGCTCTTCTCTGGACCTGCTCCAGCACCTCAATGTCCTTGGAGTGAGTGGCCCCCAGGTGACCCCAGGATTTGAGCCGTGACCTCATCAGGTGTGAGAACAGGGGCATGATCCCTGCCCTGCTTCTGCTGCCCACACCACTGCTGCTCCAGGCCAGGCTGCTGGTGGCCTTCTTGGCCACCTGGGCAGGCTGCTGGCTCATGCTCAGCTGTTGCCAACCAGCACTGCCCAGGTCCTTTCCTGCTGGGCACTTTCCAGCCACTCTGCCCCAAGCAAATCTCTCCAAGGGAGAGTTATAAGGATGCTGAAGGAAGTGGAGCAGGTGCTCTATGAGGAGAGGCTGAGAGCCCTGGGGCTGCTCAGTCTGGAGAGGAGAAGACTGAGAGGGGATCTGATCAATGTCTATCAATAGCTGAGGGCTGGGGGTCAGGAGGGAGGGGACAGGGACAGGCTCTGCTCAGTTGTGCCCTGGGATAGGACCAGGAGCAGTGGATGGAAACTGCAGCACAGGAGGTTCCAGCTCAACATGAGGAGGAACTTCTGCACTGTGAGGGTCCCAGAGCCCTGGAACAGGCTGCCCAGAGAGGTTGTGGAGTCTCCTTCTGTGGAGCCCTTCCAGCCCTGTCTGGATGTGTTCCTGTGTGACCTGTGCTGGATTCTATGGTCCTGCTCTGGCAGAGGGGTTGGACTGGAAGAGCTCTGGAGGTCCCTTCCAACCCCTCACATCCTCTGATCCTGTGAGCCTGTGACATGGTTTAGTGCTGGGTCAAGGCTGGGACTGGATGAGCTTGGAGTTCTCTTCCACCTGGATGTTTTCTGTGACTCTGTGACTGCAGGCACCCTTGGGTGCTCTTTGCAGCCCTTCCCACTCTGCAAGCCCTTCTCTGGGACAGCATTCCCCTGCCCTCTGCAGCCTTCAGCTCCCATAGGGTCAGCTAAAGGCACAGAGGCCTTTTTGAATAGCAGAGAAGGAGCAGGCAGCCAGCACTGCCTGTTGGCTGTGGCCATGCTTTTTTGTAAATGAAGCTTACAAGTCATTAAGAGCTTTGTCAGCTGTGACTCATGAGCCCTCCTTGCTGGAGGGGAGTGAAGGGATGACAGATGCCCTCTGCCACCACATCATCTGTTACATGTTGGGAGTTGCCACCTTCCAATCACCTGAGACCCAAAGAGAAGCAACTCAAACCTCACACCCAGCTGCTGGGACCATTAGTCAGAGCTGGTGGGAGCCACTGCCACAGCACTGGGCTGGGGAGGGGGGGTCAGGGATAAATCCCACCTTGCCTGCATGCTGGAGGGGTCAGGGATGAATCCCACCTTGCCTGCATGTTGGGATGGGAGTCAGAGATGAATCCCACTGTGCCTGCCTGCTGGAGGGGTCAGGGATGAATGAAGGGGCAGTGGTGGAAGTTGAGGCAGAGGAAGTTTCATGGAACCAGGAGGAAGAATTATTTCCCTGTGAGGGTGACAGAGCCCTGGGACAGGCTGCCCAGGGGGGTTGTGGAGTCTCCCTCTCTGCAGATACAAGACCCACCTGGCTGTGTTCCTGTGTGACCTGCTCTGGGTGACCCTGCTCTGGCAGGGGGGTTGGGCTGGATGAGCTTTGGAGGTCCCTTCCAGCCCCTAACATTCTGTGATTTTGTGTTCCTGTGATCCTGTGATCACAGCCCCAGTGTGTGGCTTTACAAGCAAGGCTGATGCCTACCAGCAGCTTCCAGAGCTTGCCCACTGCTGGGGCAGGGCACACAACCTGTCTGGGTGATGCCAGGGGAACACCACAGAGCTGCCTGTGAAGCCAACAGCTCATAAAATCAATTAGATGTCACGAAATGGCAGTTGGGTCCTCAGCACACTTAACCTCCCCTGTGAGAGAGGCAATGGCCCATGGAGGTTTACTGCCTGTTTGGCTTTCATTTGTGGAGTGTGGTGGAGGAGCTCTCATAGAGGCAAACCTTGGGTCTCCCACCCAACAAAAGCTGGCACTGAAATATCTGGGATGAGCTCCTTCCTCCCACCCTCGTCTCTATCCGAGCCCAGTGGAGGGTGTCCTGCAGCAGTCACATCAGAGCAGGGAGATGTGGCACTGCAGCTGGCACTCACTCCTGGCACTGTCACCATGGACCAGACCACTGGGTCAGGAGCTCTCTGTCCTGCAGCTGGCAGAGGCCAACAGCCTGCAGCACCAGCAGAGAGGACCAAAGGGCCTGCTCAGTGCAAGGATCTGCCTTTGAGTCTCCTGCAGTGTGTGGCTGACAGCCTGGCTGGAAGGCTCTGCAGAGGGCCCTGGCCAGGCTGCACCTGTGGGCTGAGGTCAGCTGTATGAGATTCAACAAGTGCTGAGTCCTGCACTCAGGTCACAACAACCCCATGAGAGCTCCAGGCTTGGGGCAGAGGGGCTGGAAAGTGCCCAGCAGGAAAGGACCTGGGGGGTGTTGGGTGACAGCAGCTGAACAGGAGCCAGGGGAGGCCCAGGTGGCCAAGAAGGGCACCAGCAGCCTGGCCTGGAGCAGCAATGGTGTGGGCAGCAGGAGCAGGGCAGGGATTGTGCCTCTGCACTCACACCTGAGGAAGCTGCACCTCAAATCCTGGGGTCAGTTCTGGGTCCCTCACTCCAAGAAGGACATTGAGGGGCTGGAATGTATCCAGAGAAGGGCAGCAAAGGTGGGGAAGGGTCTGGAAAAGAGGGCTGGGGAGGAGCAGCTGAGGGAGCTGGGGGTGTTCTGGAGAAGAGGAGGCTGAGGGGAGACCTCATTGCTCTCTACAGCTCCCTGCAAGGAGGTTGCAGTGAGGTGGGGGTTGGGCTCTGCTCCCTAGGATCAGGTGCTAGAAGGAAAGGAAATGACCTGAAATTGTGCCAGGGGAGGGTTAGGTTGGAGATTGAGGGAAGAGTGGTCAGGGATTGGCAGAGGCTGCCCAGGGGGGAGGTGGAGTCCCCATCCCTGGAGGTGGCCATGGCACTTGGGGCCATGGTTTGGTGGCCATGGTGGGGTTGGGTTGATGTTGGACTGGATGACCTTAGGGAGCTCTTGCTTCCAAACCCACTCTGCAATCCTACCTTCCTCTCACACAGAGGCTGATTGTCTCCCATTCACCCATGAACAGCAGCAGGCAGCACTTACCCTTTTATCCTGTTGCCCATATTTTATCCTGTTGCCCATATTTTATCCTGTTCCACACTTGCAAATCTCATCTTTTAAAAGCAAAAAGAGCTGCCTGGAGTCTATCTCCCATCACTGATCCACAGATCTTTGGAGCCTTCCCCCCTCAGCCAGTGTGACTTTCAGCTGCTGCTTGCTCTCCTTGCTGCTTAGGGCATCTTTGGCTATCACCAAGAGCTGTGAGCAGAAACAGAAGCTGTCTGCTCAGGGCTGCTCCACAATTACTCATGTGAACAGTAGCAGTCATCAGGAAAGCAAAAAGAAGAATGATTTCATTTTCATAACCTTGAGTTCCCCCTGCCCTGCCTGGGTGACTTGGCTGCATTCTTGTCCTCCCCCAGGGAGGTGGACACAAATGATGATACCAACCTGGGGGGGTTGGCTGACACCCCTCAGGCTGTGCTGCCATCCAACATCACCTGGACAGGCTGAGAGCTGGCTGCAGGCAAACCTCATGGAGTTCAGTAAGGACAGGTGCAGGGTCCTGCATCTGGGGAGGAACAACAACAGCACCAGGACAGGTTAGAGGCTGCCCTGCTGGAGAGCAGCTCCATGGAGAAAGACCTTGGAGTGCTGGGGGGCAGCAAGTTCTGCATGGAACACCAATGTGCTCTGGTGGCCAAGAGAGCCAATGGGATCCTGGGGGGCAGCAAGAAAGGTGTCCAGCAGGGCTGGGGAAGTTCTTCTACCTCTCTGCTCTGCCCTGCTGAGACCACAGCTGCAATCCTGTGTCCAGTTCTGGGCTCCCCAGGTCAGGAGAGACAGAGACCTGCTGGAGAGAGTCCAAGGGAGAGCCAGGAGGATGATTTGGGGACTTGAGCATCTCCCCTGTGAAGAGAGACTGAGAGCCCTGGGGCTGTTTAGTCTGGAGAAGAGAAGGCTGAGAGGGATCTGATCAATGTCTCTCAATAGCTGAGGGGTGGGTGCCAAGGGGAGGGGGCCAGGCTCTTTTGGGTGGTGCACAGTGATAAGCCAAGGAGCAATGGGTTCAAACTGGAACAGAGAAGATTTCAGCTCAACAGGAGGAGAAACTTCTTTGGTGTGAGGGTGACAGAGCCCTGGAGCAGGCTGCCCAGGGGGGTTGTGGAGTCTCCCTCTCTGGAGATATTCAAGACCTGCCTGGATGTGTTCCTGTGTGACCTGCTCTGGGTGCTCCTGCTCTGGCAGGGGGGTTGGACTGGATGAGCTTTGGAGGTCCCTTCCAGCCCCTCACATTCTGTGGCTCTGTGATTCTGTGATTCTGTGACTGTGTTGCTTTTTTCTCTTTCCCTGCATCCTTGCATGATGCCATTTCCTTCTGTGCTCTTCATTCCTGCACTGAGATCAATTCAGCTGCAGTTCCTCCTGGCTCTGCTCAGGCTGCAGAGCAGCAGATGAAGTGCTGTGCATGCAGGGGCATCAAGCTGCATGCAGCTGCAGCCACGCTTCCAGGAGGCAGCATGTGGAGTGCAGAGAAATCTCTCCCTGGGCCAGGAATGGGCTGCAAGGAGTGGGACCAGCCTGCTGTGCCATGCATGAGTAGAAGCAGTGCCTGAAGTGTCCACCTGCACATTTCTCCTTGAGCACCTTCCACCTCATGCAGTCATCCCCTCACACCTCTGGCCCTGCCCTTCCTTCATCTGCCTCCAGCAGCTGTGTGTCAGTGCATGGAGCAGGAGGGCATTCCACAGACATCTGGGGGAGACTTCCACACCTTTACAAAGCTCCCTGCTGCCTGGACTTCACCTGACTAGAAAGATTAAAAGGGATTAGGATCTTAGGAATGACAAAGCTGGGAAGTGAAGGGCTTTAGAGAACACCAAGGTCTTCATTTACAAGGGATGCTTGGAAAAAAAAAATGAATGGAGTGAGGATTTTGTCCCACAGAAGGGGGAAAATTGATTCTGAAGAAAGGTTCTTTGCCCAGTGAAATGGTTGGCTCACCCCACGTGGAACTCCTCATGTGGATTTCCTGTGGTGTCATCCACACCTGGCTGAGGGTCCCTCGGTGCCCTCACAAAGATGTTAAACAGCACTGGTCCCATTGCTGACCCCTGAGATCCACCAAGAGCAGTGTGGGCAGCAGGGCAGGAGAGGGGATTCTGCCCCTGGGCTCTGCTCTGCTCAGACCTCACCTCCAGTCCTGCCTCCAGTTCTGGTGTCCCCAGCAGGAGAAGGACACAGAGCTGCTGGAGTGAGGCCAGAGGAGAACACAAAGATGATCCAAGGGCTGGAGCAGCTCTGCTGTGAGCACAGGCTGAGGGAGCTGGGGGTGTGCAGCCTGGGGAAGAGAAGGCTCCAGGGGGATCTTAGAGCTGCATTCCAATAGCTGAAGGCATCCTACAGGAAGGCTGCAGAGAGACTTTTCCTGAGGGGGCCTAGAGACAGGCCAAGGGGGAATGGTTTGAAGCTGAGGCAGAGCAGGGTTAGAGTGGAGCTGAGGAAGAAGTTCTTCAGTATGAGGGTGGAGAGACTCTGGCACAGGCTGCCCAGGGAGGCTGTGGCTGCCTCCTCCCTGGAGGTGTTCAAGGCCAGGTTGGATGAGGCCTGGAGCTGCTGAGTCCAGCTGAGAGCTGTCCCTGCCCATGGTGGGGAGATTGGAGGAGATGAGCTCTGAGGTCCCTTCCAACCCAACCCATTCTGTGATTCCTTTGCATTTGACATGGAAACCAAAGACAGTGAGAGGGAGGCTGACACACACTGAGCTGAAGGTCCTTTCCTGCAGGTGGTTTGCTGTCCCTCTCCACTCAGCCAGGCAGAGCAGCTCCACACATCAGGAAGAAGAAACCACCCTTGGGAGATGCAAAGTGGATGGAATCCAGGCTTGGCTGGCTGAAGGGCCTCATGCAGGAACCCCCCCCCCCCCAAGCCATGGAGGGTTGGTGCAGCTGAATCTGGGCTGGGCTGGGGTCTTTGTGCAATGGGACAGCATGGACTGGGCAGGTTCTCCTCCCCCTCTACTCTGCCCTGGTGAGACCACAGCTGGAGTATTGTGTCCAGTTCTGGGCTCCCCATGTTGAAGAAGAACAGGGAACTACTGGAGAGAGTCCAAGAGAGGCTATGAGGATGCTGAAGGGCCTGGAAGATGTGTGAGGAGGAAAGGCTGAGAGCCCTGGGAATGGTTAGAATGGAGAGGAGAAGGCTGAGAGGAGATCTGATCAATGGTGACAAATACCTGCAGGCTGGTGTCAAGCAGAAGGGGCCAGGCTCTGCTCAGTGGTGTCCTGGGACAGGACAAGGGGCAAGGGACACAACCTGGAACCCGGGAGGCTCCACCTCAACATGAGGAGAAACTTCTTTGGTGTGAGGGTGCTGGAGGCCTGGAGCAGGCTGCCCAGAGAGGTTGTGGAGTCTCCTTCTCTGGAGACTTTCAAGCCCTACCTGGATGTATTCGTGGGTGACCTGCCCTGGGTGAGCCTGCTCTGGGCTGGATGATCCCTGGAGGTCCCTTCCAACCCCAACCATTCTATGATTTTGTTGTCTGAGGGCAGAGCCTTGCAGTAGTGGCACCAATACCATCTACAAGCCCTGGAGCTCTTCTGAATTGCTCCAAGGGCTGGATCAGGACACAGAGGGGTGGTGTGAAATGTGCAATGAAACCAGCCCACCCATGGTCACAGCCAGCCCACCCATGGTCACAGCCACCCACCCATGGCCACAGCCAGCCCACCCATGATCACAGCCACCCACCCATGGCCCCAGCCAGCCCACCCATGGCCCCAGCCAGCCCACCCATGATCACAGTCACCCACCCATGATCACAGCCACCCACCCATGGTCACAGCCACCCACCCATGATCACAGCCACCCACCCATGGTCACAGCCACCCACCCACGGTCACAGCCACCCACCCATGATCACAGCCACCCATCCATGATCACAGCCAGTCCCCCCATGGCCCCAGCCAGCCCACTCATGGTCATAGCCACCCACCCATGGTCACAGCCACCCACCCATGATCACAGCCAGCCCACCCATGATCACAGCCACCCACCCACAGTCACAGCCACCCACCCATGATCACAGCCACCCATCCATGATCACAGCCACCCACCCATGGTCACAGCCACCCACCCATGATCACAGCCACCCATCCATGATCACAGCCAGTCCCCCCATGGCCCCAGCCAGCCCACTCATGGTCATAGCCACCCACCCATGGTCACAGCCAGTCCCCCCATGGCCCCAGCCAGCCCACCCATGATCACAGCCAGCCCACCCATGATCACAGCCACGCACCCATGGTCACAGCCACCACCCATGGTCACAGCCACCCACCCATGGTCACAGCCAGCCCACCCATGATCACAGCCACCCACCCATGGTCACAGCCACCCACTGATGGTCATAGCCATCCACTGATGGCCACAACCACCCACTGATGGCCACACCTGCCCACTGATGGTCACAACCACCCACTGATAGCCACAGCTGCCCACTGATGGTCACAGTTGCCCACTGATGGCCACACCTGCCCACCGATGGTCACAGCCTCCTACTGATGGTGACAGCCACCTACAGCTCCTCATTGATGGTCACAGCCAGCACCAATGCTGACAGCAGCAGTAGAGCTGTGTCCCTCAGCACTCCAAAGCCCCCCTGGCACCCTTGGCTTCCAGCTGGGTACCAACAGAACCAACCTCCTACAAAGAGGGAAATGAGATTCTGTTTTCAAGCAGCAGCAGCAGGGGAGCAGGGAGGTACAAATGGTGCCATGCATTTTGATGCAGCTCAGCTTCCCCTGCAGTGTCATAAAGCAGGAGAGCAGGTCCATGCCAGAGGCCTTGAACTGGAGCATTAAACCTCTTATCCTCCCTGGACTTCACAAGTGCTAAGCAAAGTGAGGAGTAATTAAGACAGATGAGGGCTGTCAATGCAATTCAAAGGCTTCAGGTGCAGCACTGAAATTGCAGCCCCCCAGCTGGAAAGCCTGGGAGGTGGACAGCAAATGTGCTCCCCTGGCACTGCCAGCTCCCAGCACCTCCCCGTGGGCATTAGGTCTTTGGAGCCAGCTTGTCCCTGGCTTCACTGTGCCTTGCAGGAAGGGGCTGCAGTTCCTCACCTGATCTGTGGCTCCCTCCTGCAGCAAACCCAATACCCACTGCACTCACAGCCAACAGGGGCTGCCCCTTGCTCCCCACCCCAGCTTTGGGGGTGCTGGAACTTGGCTGCTTTCTGTGACTCACTCCTCAGTTAGTTCTAGGGCTGTCCCCCACTGCTTTCCACATGGCCTCTGGCTGCCATAGAGCACTTGGTGATGGCTGCTGGGGAGGGTGGTGGTGTTAGGACAGTGGTCAGTGTGTCCAGCAGGGCTGGGGAAGTTCTTCTCCTGCTCTACTTTGCCCTGCTGAGACCACAGCTGCAATCCTGTGTCCAGTTCTGGGCTCCCCAGGTCAAGAGAGACAGAGACCTGCTGGAGAGAATCCAAGGGAGAGCCAGGAGGATGATTTGGGGACTTGAGCATCTCCCCTGTGAAGAGAGACTGAGAGCCCTGGGGCTGTTTAGTCTGGAGAAGAGAAGGCTGAGAGGGATCTGATCAATGTCTCTCAATAGCTGAGGGGTGGGTGTCAAGGGGAGGGGGCCAGTGCACAGTGATAAGCCAAGGAACAAGGGAGACAAACTTGAACAGAGAAGATTTCAGCTCAACAGGAGGAGAAACTTCTTTGGTGTGAGGGTGACAGAGCCCTGGAACAGGCTGCCCAGGGAGGTTGTGGAGTCTTCTCTGGAGCCTTTCCAACCCCACCTGGATGCATTCCTGTGCAGACTCCCCTGGGTGATGCTGCTCTGGCAGGGGGGTTGGACCTGATGATCTCTGGAGGTCCCTTCCAACCTCTGATACACTGTGAGACTGTGAGACTGTGTTCCTCCACCCTGGCTGCTGGAGGGCTCTGGTGCTGGCTTCCACCACGTGACAAATGAGATTCATTCAATTATTACAGAGTGGTTTGGGTTGGAAAGGACCTTCAAGATCATCCAGTTCCAAATCCCCCCACCATGGGCAGGGACACCTCCCACCAGCCCAGGCTGCGCAAGACCTCATCCAGCCTGGCCTTGAACACCTCCAGGCAGGAGGCAGCCACAGCCTCCCTGGGCAGCCTGTGCCAGAGTCTCTCCACCCTCATGCTGAAGAACTTCTTCCTCAGCTCCAGTCTAACCCTGCTCTGCCTCAGCTTCAAACCATTCCCCCTTGGCCTGTCTCTAGACACCCTCAGGAAAAGTCTCTCTGCAGCATTCCTGTAGGATCCCTTCAGCTATTGGAATGCAGCTCTAAGGTCCCCCTGGAGTCTTCTCTTCCCCAGGCTGCACACCCCCAGCTCCCTCAGCCTGTGCTCACAGCAGAGCTGCTCCAGCCCTTGGATCATCTTTGTGGACTCCTCTGGACTCTCTCCAACAGCTCTGTGTCCTTCTCCTGCTGGGGACACCAGAATTGGAGGCAGGATTGGAGGTGAGGTCTCAGAAGAGCAATGCTCCTGCATTGGGCAGGGTCTCTGCTGGCTCTGGGCAGGGTCACTGCTGGCTCTGGGCAGGCTCTCTGCTGGCTCTCACAGCAAAAGGAGTGTGACTTGACAGAGAGCTTGTAAAACTTCCCAGTCCCTGGGTGAGATTTAGAGAGCAGTGAGTGTGGGAAGGTATTTATGGTGGAGCAGAGGCGAGGCTGAACCTGGAGCGTGCAGGACGGGGAAGAAGGCAGAGAGCAATTCATCAGTGGGGAGCAGCAGGACAACTTATCTGTTTCCTGCAATTCCACTCAACAGCCAAGAAAAATGAGCCCTGGGAACAGAAATTATGTCTGACAGGGAAGGACAAACCACTCTAATCAAAACAGCAGAGCTTCAGATAACTCCTGGAAGAACCCTGCCATGGGCACCCAGCTCCATTTGCAGGGTGGATGCTGCTGGCAGCAGAGGCAGAGCCACTGCACACCCCCAGCCTGCTCTGGGGCTGGGGGAGCTGCTTGCTTACCAACCACCCCTGTGCACCCCCAGATCAGTGATCCCCTGGGTGCTGCTATTTTCTGGCTCCCTGGCTCCAAAGCCAAAGTGTCATGAACAAAGGAGAACTTCCCAAGCATAGGGGGAGGTAAGGCAGAAGAGGAAGGGAGGAAGTAGAGAAGTGATGAAAACCAAAGCTAAGAACACAACTGACTGAGGCTGACTGGCTCCCAGGAACGCTTGAAATGGGTCCCCAGGGGAAAAGCTCTCATCTGGCTCTCAAGGCACTCTTGGTTTACCTCCAGTGAAATGTGAACCTCGGGGGTCACACCTTGAAAGCTGGACACAAGGTAGCTAACTCCTGAGCACCAACCAGCTCCTGAGCAGCAACCAGTTCCTGAGCACCAACCAACCCCTGAGCACCAACCAGCTCCTGAGCACAACCCTGAGCAGCAACCAGCTCCTGAGCACAACCAACCTGAGCACCAACCAGCTCTGAGCAGCAACCAACTCTGAGCACCAACCAGCTCCTGAGCACCAACCAACTCCTGAGCACAACAGCTCCTGAGCACCAACCAGCTCCTGAGCAGCAACCAGCTCCTGAGCAGCAACCAGCTCCTGAGCAGCAACCAAACCCTGAGCACCAACCAGCTCCTGAGCAGCAACCAACTCCTGAGCACCAACCAGCTCCTGAGCACCAACCAACTCCTGAGCAGCAACCAGCTCCTGAGCACCAACCAGCTCCTGAGCAGCAACCAACTCCTGAGCACCAACCAGCTCCTGAGCACCAACCAACCCCTGAGCACCAACCAGCTCCTGAGCAGCAACCAGCTCCTGAGCACCAACCAACCCCTGAGCACCAACCAACTCCTGAGCACCAACCAACCCCTGAGCACCAACCAGCTCCTGAGCACCAACCAGCTCCTGAGCACCAACCAGCTCCTGAGCACCAACCAACCCCTGAGCACCAACCAGCTCCTGAGCACCAACCAGCTCCTGAGCACCAACCAACCCCTGAGCACCAACCAGCTCCTGAGCACCAACCAACTCCTGAGCACCAACCAGCTCCTGAGCACCAACCAACCCCTGAGCACCACCCAGTTCCTGAGCACCAACCAACTCCTGAGCACCAACCAGTTCCTGAGCACCAACCAACTCCTGAGCAGCAACCAGCTCCTGAGCAGCAACCAGCTCCTGAGCACCAACCAGCTCCTGAGCACCAACCAACTCCTGAGCACCAACCAACCCCTGAGCACCAACCAGCTCCTGAGCACCAACCAACCCCTGAGCACCAACCAACCCCTGAGCACCAACCAGTTCCTGAGCACCAACCAACTCCTGAGCAGCAACCAGCTCCTGAGCAGCAACCAGCTCCTGAGCACCAACCAGCTCCTGAGCACCAACCAACTCCTGAGCACCAACCAACCCTGAGCACCAACCAGTTCCTGAGCACCAACCAACTCCTGAGCAGCAACCAGCTCCTGAGCAGCAACCAGCTCCTGAGCACCAACCAGCTCCTGAGCACCAACCAACTCCTGAGCACCAACCAACCCCTGAGCACCAACCAGTTCCTGAGCACCAACCAACTCCTGAGCACCAACCAACTCCTGAGCACCAACCAACCCCTGAGCACCAACCAGTTCCTGAGCACCAACCAACCCCTGAGCACCAACCAGCTCCTGAGCACCAACCAGCTCCTGAGCACCAACCAACCCTGAGCACCAACCAACTCCTGAGCACCAACCAGCAGCAACCAACTCCTGAGCACCAACCAACCCTGAGCACCAACCAACTCCTGAGTACCAACCAGCTCCTGAGCACCAACCAACTCCTGAGCAGCAACCAGCTCCTGAGCACCAACCAGTTCCTGAGCACCAACCAACCCCTGAGCACCAACCAACTCCTGAGCACCAACCAACCCCTGAGCACCAACCAGTTCCTGAGCACCAACCAACTCCTGAGCAGCAACCAGCTCCTGAGCACCAACCAGCTCCTGAGCACCAACCAACCCCTGAGCACCAACCAACTCCTGAGCACCAACCAGCTCCTGAGCAGCAACCAACTCCTGAGCACCAACCAACCCCTGAGCACCAACCAACTCCTGAGTACCAACCAGCTCCTGAGCACCAACCAACTCCTGAGCAGCAACCAACTCCTGAGCAGCAACCAACTCCTGAGCAGCAACCAACCCCTGAGCACCAACCAGCTCCTGAGCACCAACCAACCCCTGAGCACCAACCAACCCCTGAGCACCAACCAGCTCCTGAGCACCAACCAACCCCTGAGCACCAACCAACCCCTGAGCACCAACCGACTCCTGAGCACCAACCAGCTCCTGAGCACCAACCAACTCCTGAGCACCAACCAACTCCTGAGCACCAACCAACCCCTGAGCACCAACCAACCCCTGAGCACCAACCAGCTCCTGAGCACCAACCAACTCCTTCCTGCCACTGTGTTGGCAGAGATCAAACCCCAGACCCAGAGAGGTTTTTAGCTTCTTGTAGAAGGAGAGGATTACATCAGCAGTTCCAACTGCATCAGCAGTGAGGCAGCAACACCTATTTGGAGACCACTTAGGAGCCTCTGTTTGAAACTTGACTGAAGGAACAGGTCAGAGTATATCCAAGATCTAACCACAGATGCAGATCTCCATCCAGATCATGCAACTTGCTGCCCAGAAGGCCAAGGGCAGCCTGGGCTGCATCCAAAGCAACGTTGCCAGAGATGAAGAGAGGGGATCCTGCCCCTCTGCTCTGCTGAGACCTCACCTGCAGTGCTGTGTCCAGCTCTGGGGCCCTCAGCACAAGAGAGACCTGGACCTGATGGAGAGGGTCCAGAGGAGGCCACAAAGATTATCAGAGGAACACCCATGGGGACAGGCTGAGGGAGTTGGAGGTGTTCAGCCTGCAGAAAAGAAGGCTCCAGAGAGACCTTAGAGCTGCATTTCAATATCTGAAGGGGGCTACAGGAAAGCTGGGGAGGGACTGTCCAGAAGGGCTTGGACTGATAGGACAAGGGACAGTGGTTTGGAATTGGAGCAGGGGAGGTTTAGGTTGGACATCAGGAGGAAGTTCTGCACAGTGAGGGTGGGGAGACGCTGGGACAGGTTGCCCAGGGAGGTGTTTGAGGCTCCATCCCTGGAGACATTCAGGACCAGACTTGATGTGGCCCTGGGCAGCCTGATCCAGTTGGAGGTGTCCCTGCTGCCTGCAGGGGGTTGGACAAGATGCCCTTTGAGGCTCCCTTCCAACCTGCTGCAGTCTGGGAATTTGTGATGCTATGAACAAAGATCCAGGCCCCACCTCAGTCTCCATCAGACCATCTGGAAAGGTCACAGTGATTGGATGCTGAAATTTCTCTGTATGTTTGAGAACCCTTTCAGTTGAAGAAATATTTCCTCACATCCAGCCTGAACCTCCCCTGGTGCAGCCTGCATCCATTTCCCCCTGTCCTGTTGGTTGGCACCAGGGAGAAGAGGCAGCCCCCTCCTCACTGCAACCTCCTTGCAGGGAGCTGTAGAGAGCAATGAGGTCTCCCTTCAGCCTCCTTTTCTCCAGACTGCACAACCCCAGCTCCCTCAGCTGCTCCCCACAGGACTCCTGCTTCCCAGCCTCAGCTGTACTGCTGCAGGAGGTTGTCCCTCCCCAGATGCAGGACTCCACACTTGCCCTCATTGACCCTCATGAGGTTCCCCTTGGCCAAGCTCTCCGTCCTGTCCAGATCTCACTGAATGGCCACAGACCTGTGTCAGCTGTCAGACCCCTGCAGGGGCTGCAGGCCCTGCTGAAGGCCTTGCTGTGCCCCTGGCTCCCCAGCAGCTTTGGCAGAGGCAGCTGAGGCTGTCCTGGTGATGTCTGCCAGCTGGGAGCTCTCATGCAGGCTCATCTGTACAGCCTTGGAAGCATAGGTGGTGCATGAAGTGCACTCTGGTGCTGCAGCAGAGCTGTGTCCCCCCTGGGGTGTCAGGGCACTTGATTGAAACCCTTGTATGGGAAATCAATACTCGACTCATTATGATTTTCATTCTCAGACCTGGTGGACTTGCTGCACTCCAGGTGTGCAGCCATGGCTCCCTTGGGTAGGGGAGCAACCCCTTGGCAGGTATTTTTCTCTCCTGGAGCACACACAGAGGGAGAGAAGGACTCGGGGGGGTCCTTCTGATGGGCAAGCAGCAGGTTGCAGCAGTGATGTTCACTGCAAGGCTAAAGGCTCCTGCTCAGAAACACTGCCCCAGACCACCCCAAGGTCCTGGTGAGGGCAACAAGTGAGGGACAAGGACAAATATCTTCTAAGTTCTGAGCAGCCTAAAGCTTTGAATGACACCCAAGGGTGCTGGCTGACACAGGAGGCTGCAGAGACATAGAGCTGAAAGCAGTGAGCAGGCAGTGTGAGCTTGCAGCACAGAAGGCAAAGCACAGCCTGGGCTGCATCCAAAGCAGCATTGCCAGCAGAGCCAGAGAGGTGATTCTGCAGTGCCACATGTGTGCAGGTCTGGAGCCCTCAATGTAGGAAGGACATGGAGCTGATGGAGAGGGTCCAGAGGAGGGCCACAAAAATACTCAGGGGGTTGGAGCAGCTCTGCTATGAGGACAGGCTGAGGGAGCTGGGGGTGTTCAGCCTGGAGAAGAGAAGGCTCCAGGGAGACCTAACAGCAGCCTGCCAGTACCTGAAGGGGCTACAAGAAGGCTGCAGAGAGACTGTTTGCAAAGGCCTGCAGGGACAGGACCAGGGGCAATGGCTTCAAACTAGAGCAGAGCAGATTGAGATTGGATGTGAGGAACAAGTTCTGCACCAGGAGGGTGGTGGAACACTGCAACAGGTTGCCCAGGGAGGTGGTTGAGGTCCCATCCCTGGAGATACTCAAGGTGAGGCTGGACAGGGCTCTGGGCAACCTGATCCAGGGGAGGATGTCCCTGCTGAGTGCAGGGGGTTGGACTGGATGAGCTTTGGAGGTCCCTTCCAGCCTGGACCATTCCATGACTCTATGATGCTGTGAATAAAGCTCTGGGGTGAGATTTCATGACACAGAGTTAACTTCTGCCTCCAGCCTCCTGGAGACCCTGGTGAGTCCATCTGCAACTTCAGCAGCAGGGCTGCAGACATTGTCCTCCTGCATGGTAATCCCTGCAGGCAGACTTGGCTTTGGTGTTGGAGCTGGAGTGGGATTGTCACTGGGACTGCAACATGGAGACTCTTATCAGCCAGTCCTGGGCTCTCCCCAGAGTGGTTAGAATCAGAGAATTGTCTGGGTTGGAAGAGTCCTCTGAGATCATTGTGTCCAACCAGCAACCCAACCCCACCATGGCCACCAAACCATGGCCCCAAGTGCCATGGCCACAGCTTTCTTGAACACCTCCAGGGATGGGGACTCCACCACCTCCCTGGGCAGCCTGTGCCAATCCCTGACCACTCTTGCAGCAAAGAAATTTTTCCTCCTTTCCATCCTAACCCTCCCCTGGCACAATTTCAGGCCATTGCCTCTCCTTATATCACCTGAGCCCAACCCCCACCTCACTGCAACCTCCTTTCAGGGAGCTATAGAGAGCACTGAGGTCTCCCCTCAGCCTCCTTTTCTCCACCTTTTCAGGCTCCAGGGGCCTAGGGAGGGCTGAAGGCAGCCTGGCACAAACTGCCTGTGGGGCAGACACTGGGCAGCTGCTGATCACCCTGCAGCTGCACACAGCCAGCAGGTAGAGGAATGAAACAAGCAGCAAGGGGAATCACAAAGCAATATTTAATAATGCCCAGCCAAAGCAGCACTGATTAACTCCTCTAAGGAGTCCCTCTGCCTCCTACAGCTTGAAACCATAGCAACAGCCCAGATGGTGCCACCACACAGAACAGGGGCAGCAGAGCTGGGGAGGGGTCTGGGGAACAAGTGCTGTGAGGACAGGCTGAGGGAGGTGGGGTCAGGAGAAGAGGAAAATGCCAGATGCTGAAAAGGCAGCTGAGGGCTTTGTGCACAAGGCACACACATCCTCTGCTGCAGGGTGGGAGTGTGTGGGGAATCATGGAATGATAGAATGGGAGGGGTTGGAAGGGACCTCCAGAGATCATCCAGTGCAAGCCCCCTCCCAAAGCAGCATCACTCAGGGCAGGTCACACAGGAACACATTCAGGTGGGGCTTGAAAGTCTCCAGAGCAGGAGACTCCATAACCTCTCTGGGCAGCCTGCTGCAGGGCTCCAGCACCCTCACACCAAAGAATTTTCTCCTGTGTTCAGTTTGTGTCCCTTGCCCCTTGTCCTGTCACAGGACACCCCTGAACAGAACCTGGCCCCTTCTTGCCCCCCACCCCTCAGATATTTGTCACCATTGATCAGATCTCTCAGTCTTCTCCTCTCCATTCTAACCAGCCCCAGGGCTCTCAGCCTTTGCTCCTCACACAGATGTTCCATCCCCTTCAGCATCCTCACAGCCTCTCTTGGACTCTCTCCAGCACATCCCTGTTTGTCTTCAACTGGGGAGCCCAGAACTGGACACAACACTCCAGCTGTGCTCCCACCAGGGCAGAGTAGAGGGGGAGGAGAACCTTCCTCAACCTGTTGGCCACACTCTTCTTAATGTCCCCCAGGACCCCATTGGCTGCCTTGGCCACCAGGCCACATTTCTGTCCCATGCAGAACTTACTGTCTGCCAGGACTCCCAGGTCCTTCTCCATGCTTCCCAGCAGGGAGGTGGAGTTTCTACAGGAGGAGTGGGAGCAGACAAAGGGATTTTTGAAGGGGACCTGTGTTTATCTGGGGACAATCTCCCCCTCAGTGAAAGCAGGCAGGCAGAGCCCAGATCAGTATCAGCTGCTCCAGGCAGCCAGCACCAGGCTGAATCTGATCTGATGTCCATCTCTGCTGTGCTATCTACCACAGCTCCTTGGCTGAATCAGTCACACCCTTGCAAAGCCAAAAAAAAAAAAACAACAACAACAACAAGAAAAGACTTAATTTGTCTGGGTAAAGACATCCAGACAAGCAAGCAGGACAAAATCAGGCAGCACTGCTCCAGGGGAGAACAAACAACTCCCCCAGAGACATCCCTCAGACCGATCCTACCTCCATGGCCACGTCCAGGGAGAAATATCTTTGTAACCTTGGGGTGGCAAGGGAGCAGCTCTGCCCTTCACCAGCCACCCTCCCCACACCTCAGGGTGTGGGCTCAGCCCTGCAAGAACCAGGTGGAAACCAGAGCACAGCATCTGCTCACCCCATGGTGGCTGTATGGGGAGATGGAGCCTGGGGCTCAGCACTCCCCCAGATCTCTGTGGCTGGGAGCACAGCAATGCAAGAATCACAGCAACATTCAGGCTGGAAAAGAGCCTCAGGATCACCAGGTCCAACCAGTGATCCTGCTCTGCAAGGGTCACTGTGAAACCATAGCCCCAAGCACCACATCCAAACCACCTTCAAACACAGCCAGGCTTGGGGACTCCAGCACCTCCCTGGGCAGCACATTCCAATGTCTTGCTGGGAAAAAAATGTTTCCTGCTGTTCAGTCTGAACCTCTCCAGTCACAGCTTGAGGCCATCCCCTCTTGTTCTGTCACTAATGACCTGGGAGAAGAGACCAGCACCAACCTCTCCACAACCTCCTTTCAGGGAGTTGTAGACAGCAAGGAGGTCTCCCCTCAGCCTCCTCTGTTTCACACTAACCATCCCCAGCTCCTTCAGTCACTCTCCATCAGATTTCTTCTCCAGGCCCTTCACAGCTTCCTTGCCCTCCTCTGCCCTGGCTCCAGCAGCTGATGAGCCTCCTCCTGTCACCATCAGCACTCCTGTGGAGCAGGGTCCTGTGGGACTGGTCCTACCCAGGCCCATTTTGGGTGATGGACATTTGATGGCTCACCTGGCTAAAGCTGGCTAATGACTTGGCTTCTTCTCACAGGATGGCCTGCTTGGAACAGACCTTAAGCTCCCTGAGTTCAACCACAACCTCACATCTCCCTGCACACAACTGTCAGACCATGGCCCTGAGCTTCAATGGTTTTGAACACCTCCAGGGATGATCATAAAAGCAGAGGACTGTTTTGGTTGGCAAAGCGCTCTGAGATCATCCAGTCCAACATCAACCCAACCCCACCATGGCCATCAAACCATGGTCCCAGGTGCCATGGCCACATATTTTTGGACACCTCCAGGGATGGGGACTCCACCTCCTGCCTGGGCAGCCTGTGCCAACCCCTGACCACTCTTGCAGCAAAGAAATTTTGCCTCATCTCCCACCTGACCCTCCCTTGGCACAATTCAGGTCATTTCCTCTCCTTCTAGCACCTGACCTTGGGAGCAGAGCCCAACCCCCACCTCACTGCAACCTCCTTGCAGGGAGCTGTAGAGAGCAATGAGGTCTCCCCTCAGCCTCCTCTTCTCCAGGCTGAACACCCTCTGTTCCCTCAGCTGCTCCTCCCCAGCCCTCTTCTCCAGCCCCTTCCCCACCTTTGCTGCCCTTCTCTGGATATATTCCAGCCCCTCAATGTCCTTCTTGGAGTGAGGTGCCCAGAACTGACCCCAGGATTTGAGGTGCAGCTTCCTCAGGTGTGAGTGCAGAGGCACCATCCCTGCCCTGCTCCTGCTCCCACACCATTGCTCCATTGCCCTTCTTGGACCCTTTCCAAGCCCCTCAATGCCTTTTTTGGAGTGAGTGACTCAAAGCTGAGTAGAAACCTTCCCAGCAACCTTAGATGATGTTTGCTAGGAACACCCTCAGCTTTCTTTTGATGCAGTGTCTGGAACTGACTGCAGCTGAAGGCTGGAGCTTTCTAAGGAGTTCCAAGTCCACCAAATCATTTTCTTCCCTGGGTCAATTAGAATTTCAAAGCAAAATTCCTGCAGGACCAATTTATTGGGAGTGCAAAGAAGCTTTTGTCCTGCAGCTTCCAGCTGCTCTGTGCACAGCCTGCCCCTGCCTGTGTTTGCTTAGCTGTGGTTTCACTTGCTCAGGTAAGAAGCTGAATGCCTCAGCCAAGAGCTCTGGGGAGCAGCTTCCTCCTCCTGGTTCCTAATACAGATTGTGGTGTCCTGCACCAGGGACACTTCCCACTGCTCCCTGAAGCCATCCAGGGTGTTATGCAGGCCTGTTATGCAGACTATGGTCTGGGTGAGGAAGAGCTTTTCCTCAGAGAGGGGAGGTATGGGATCCTTGCTGGAATACCTCCAGAAGGAGGTTTGAGCAATAGAGGTCACTGAATCCTGGCCTGGAGCAGCAATGTGTGGCCAGCAGGAGAAGGGCAGGGATTGTGCCCTGGACTGGGCTCTGCTGAGGCCACTCCTTGAGTACTGAGGTCAGGTTTGGGTCCCTCACTCTAGGAAGGACATTGAGGGGCTGGAGTACATCCAAAGAAGGGCAACAAAACTGGGGAAGGGTCTGGAGAACAGGGCTGGGGAGGAGCAGCTGAGGGAGCTGGGGGTGTGCAGTCTGGAGAAGAGGCTGAGGGAGAACTCATTGCTCTCTACAGCTCCCTGGGAGAAGGCTGCAGTGAGGTGGGGGTTGGGCTCTGCTCCCAAGGATCAGGTGCTAGAAGGAGAGGAAATGGCCTGAAATTGTGCCAGGGGAGGGTTAGGTTGGAGATTATGGAAAACTTCTTTGCTGCAAGAGTGGTGCTGGAACAGGCTGCCCAGGGAGGTGGTGGAGTCCCCATCCCTGGAGGCATTCAGGAAAGGTGTGGCCATGGGGCCATGGTTTGGTGGTTTAGTGACCAGTCTGTGATTCTATATTCTGTGTCTAACAGCAGGAGCTGAGGAAGGAGCTGGCTGAGCAGAGCAGAAGAGTGAAATGTGCCCTCTGAACAGCACTGAACTTTGCAACCACTTCTTCTCCCTGAGCTGGCACATCTGTGTCAGGAATCACAGGCTGCAGAGGCAGAGCACCTCCAGAGCAAATGGTGGCTTTGGTGGCAGGTCACAAAGCAGAGTCAGTGCAGGTGACCTACCTGCAGATCCCAAGGGTTTTGTGGATTAAGGGTTTGCAGTGACAGGATGAGGAGCAATGGCTTTGAGCTGGGAGGGAGGAGACTGAGCCTGGAGATGAGGAAGAAATTCTTGAGAGTGAGGGTGGGGAGACACTGGCACAGGTTGCCCTGGGAGGCTGTGGATGTCCCTTCCCCTGGAGGTGCTCAGGATCAGGCTGGATGAGGCCTTGAGCAACCTGTGCTGGTGGGAGGTGTCCCTGCCCATGGCATGGGGGGTTGGAACTGGATGAGCTTTCAGGTCCCTTCCAACCCACAGGAACCATTCTGTGGTTCTATGATTCCAGAGTGGGGCTCAGCAGTTCAGAAGGACACCACACAGGTGCACAGAGCAGAGGTCTCACCCAGCCCACACTCCACAACATGAAGCAGGAGCTGTTTGTGAGGTGCTCAGCAGCCTGGTGGTGCTGCTCCAAGAAATCAGGTTATTATTTGCTGAAATCCAAGCACAGGAGGAGCACAATTTCATGCAGCAGGAGACCCCCTCCAGCCCAAGTGCTCTGCTGGCCCAGTGCCCTGATCTGGAGTCTAAAGCCAGGAGGCTCTGTGCAGAATACAGAGGGACTTGATTAAATTCTGGTGACAGGGAAGGGGGGAGGGAGAAATGTAGCTTTCATTTAATGCCCTTCTCAGTTTACAATTTGTATTCCAAAAAGCTGTGAGCTATGGCCTCAAGCAAGGAAGAAGGAGGTTTGCATTGCCCACGGTGTCCCTTCCCTCCCTGCCCACCATGCCAGGCTGAGAGGGAATCTGAAGAGCAATCGACCCTGCCTCATCTTTCCAGGGAAAAAGAAATAGCTGAAGGACTCTGCTTCCTCGAAGGAGGGTCCAAGGCTGTGTGACAAAGCTCTGGGATTGCTTTTGGATTCCCCCAGCACAACAGCAGACTCCTGCTCAGAGCTGCTCCTTCAGCTGCTGCCTCTCCTGAGCAGCTCCTGCAGCCACCAAGTGTCTCCAGCTGAGCAGTCAGGGAATGGGTTGGGGTGGAAGGGACCCTCAGGATCATCCAGTTCCAACCCCCTGCCATGGGCAGGGACACCTCCCACCAGCACAGCTTGCTCAAGGCCTCATCCAACCTGGCCTGGAACACCTCCAGGGAGGAGGCATCCACAGCCTCCCTGGGCAACCTGTGCCAGTGTCTCCCCATCCTCACTCTAATGAATTTCTTCCTCATCTCCAGCCTCTATCTCCCCTCTCCCAGCTCAAAGCCATTGTCCCTTGTCCTGTCACTCCCAGCTCTCATCAAAAGTCCCTCCCCAGCTCTCCTGGAGCCCCTTCAGGTACTGGAAGGTTGCTCTAAGGTCTCTCTGCAACCTTTTCTTCTCCAGGCTCTACTCTCCCAGCCTGGAGAGGGTCCAGAGGAGGCCATGAAAATGCTCAGGGGGTTGGAGCAGCTCTGCTGTGAGGACAGACTGAGGGAGCTGGGGGTGTTCAGCACGGAGAAGAGAAGGCTCCAGGGAGACCTTTGGAGCTCCCTTCCAGCCTGGACCATTCCATGACTCTATGATGCTGTGAATAAAGCTCTGGGGTGAGATTTCATGACACAGAGTTAACTTCTGCCTCCAGCCTCCTGGAGACCCTGGTGAGTCCCTCTGCAACTTCAGCAGCAGGGCTGCAGACATTGTCCTCCTGCATGGTAATCCCTGCAGGCAGACTTGGCTTTGGTGTTGGAGCTGGAGTGGGATTGTCCCTGCTCTAAGGTCTCCTCAGAGCCTTCTCTTCTGGAGCCTGAACAGACCAGCCTGTCCTTGTAGAAGATGTGCTCCAGCACTCTGATTATCATTTTTGGCCCTAATCATGAGATGGAGAAGGAGATCCTAGCACACCAAAGCCCACAAAGCCATTCCTTCCAGCAGCAAGCACCAGACAGGCTTAGCAGGAAGCAGTCCCAGCAGCAGAACCTGAGCTGGCAGTTTGCAGGGAGATTGCAGCTTGCACTCCTGAGCAGCCCTGGGAAGCACAAAGCTGCAGAGTTAGTGGCAATAGCTGCCCCATGAAATGCCACCTGCTTAAGGAGCTGACTCCAAAGCTGGGTGATGTCTCAGTGTGCCACTGGCATGACTGAAATGGGGAGGGGGCACACACAAACCCAACCCAGTGACCCACCTGCAGACATCTCACTGAGATTCACTGCCTTGGAGGTCTCCACTCACCCTGATTTACTCTCTGCTTGGGGCTCTGCACCATCCACTTCTAACCAGCATTTGTTTCTCTCCAGTCCAGGCCACACAGCTCAGAAAGCTAATTTTGGGAGCATTCCTCTTGCCTCTTCCTCCTCCTCCTCCTCACAGCCTGGCAGTGCAGGCGCAGCACTGAGCTCAGACCTCTCAGACCTGTTTTTTGCTCTCCTGGCTTGGCTGGTGTCTCTCTATCATTGATGTAAAAGCAGTGCAAGGTAGAGTGGCAGCACACAGCATTGAGCCAGCCTGGGCACTTTTGGCTGCCCACTGTCCTTGCTACACACCCTGGACCTGCCTGGACTAAGGAGCACTGATGTGTGATCCACAGCATCAGGTCCACCATGGCCCTGTGGTCACTGGTGAGGCCACACCTGGAGTACTGGGGTCAAGTTTGGATCCCTCACTCCAAGAAGGACATTGAGGAGCTAGAGCAGGTCCAGAGAAGAGCAACAAAGCTGGGGAAGGGTCTGGAGAACAGGGCTGGGGAGGAGCAGCTGAGGAGCTGGGGGTGTTCAGCCTGGAGAAGAGGAGGCTGAGGGGAGACCTCATTGCTCTCTACAGCTCCCTGCAAGGAGGTTGCAGTGAGGTGGGGGTTGGGCTCTGCTCCCTAGGATCAGGTGAGAGAAGGAGAGGAAATGGCCTGAAATTGTGCCAGGGAAGGCTTAGGTTGGAGATGAGGAAAAATTCCTTTGCTGCAAGAGTGGTCAGGGATTGGCAGAGGCTGCCCAGGGAGGTGGTGGAGTCCCCATCCCTGGAGGGGTTCAAGAAAGCTGTGGCCATGGCACCTGGGGACATGGCTTAGTGGCCATGGTGGGGTTGGGTTGATGTTGGACTGGATGATCTTAGAGGAATTTTTTGGAGGGCTTTTCCACCCCAAACCATCCCTGGAGGTGTTGAAGCAAGCTGTGGCCATGGCACTTGGGGCCATGGTTTGGTGGCCATGGTGCTGTTGGTTTGCTGGTTGGACTGGATGATCTCAGAGGGGTTTTCCAACCCAAACTAGTCTAGGACTCTACAAGGTGCCTGACTCCCACCCAGCAACCTGCAAAGTCCATTTGTAAGGCTGGCTTGAAATATCTCCATGTCAGGCAGATGAAAAGACTGAAGCCTAAACTGCAGGTATGAAAAGCTGGCACCTGAGTGTGGCCTCCTTGTTATGCAAACAGATCAAATGCTCCACAGGACTTCAGAGGTGGAAAAAAAAAAAAAGAGATAAAAAACAGCCAAAAAAAAAATCCCAACAGTCTGTTTGAGCACTGAAGACAAACCCCTTGCTGGCCTGTGAAATACACAGGCAGCCTTCAGCAACCACCACCTGCAGCACAGAACTCTGCTGAGAATGGAGCTCCAGAGCTAAAACACATCTCAGAGACTCTCTGCAGCCAGCACAGGAGAAGCAGGAGGGCTCCCCAGCCATCTGTGATGCCTGCTTAATAGCAAGGTGAAGGATGTTAAGGAAAGAAATTGGCTGGGCAAGCTTTAACTACACTGAGCAGATCACCTGAGGTTAGCAAAGCCCCAGTCAATACCCAAGCCTTCAGATTTAGACTTCCAATCAAGTGCCTAATTAACAGAGCCCAGGAAAGCAGGGGTCTGAAATTTAATGAGGCACTCAGCCCAGAGCTGAGTGCTGCAGATTCCTAAGCTTTCCAAAATCATGAGGGAATGATTAAAAATAAACCAATCCCCAAACCCCCAGCCCAAAACACCCAGGCTAGGGCGAGCACAACCTCCCCCAGGGTGCTCTGCAAGGTTTGCTGGAAAAGAAATGAGGAGGTACCAGTGCTGGAAGGGCTCCCAGCTGGTGACAGGAGTAGTTGCTAAGGGGCTTGATCTTCAATGGCTCCACAGTCCCACAGCTTCTCTGCTTTCAAGAGGGTACCTCAGGGGCAGGGGATTCTGCCCCCCTGCTCTGGTGAGAGCTCACCTGCAGGACTGTGTTCAGGTCTGAGGCACCCAACACAAAGGAGGACATGGAACTGTTGGAGAGGGTCCAGAGGAGGCCATGAGGATGATCAGAGGGATGGAGAACCTCCCCTGTGGGCACAGGCTGAGGGAGATGGGACTGCTCAGCCTGGAGAAGAGAAGGTGCCAGGGAGACCTGAGAGCAGCCTTCCAGTGCCTGAAGGGGGATGACAAGAAAGTTGGAGCAAGGAGATTTAGACTGGAGATTGGGAGGCTACAGGAGAGCTGGGGAGAGGCTTTTGTCAAGGACTGGGAGTGCCAGGATGAGGGACAATGGCTTTGAGCTGGAGGAGGACAGATTGAGACTGGAGATGAGGAAGAAATTCCTTAGAATGAGGGTGGAGAGACACTGGCACAGGTTGCCCAGGGAGGCTGTGGATGTCCCCTCCCTGGAGGTGTTCAGGACCAGGCTGGATGAGGCCTTGAGCAACCTGGGCTGGTGGGAGGTGTCCCTGCCCATGGCAGAAGGGTTGGAACTGGATGAATTCCAACCCATTCCATTCTGTGATTCCATGCTGTGCATTCTCTGAAGGCATCAGCCATTGTCTGCTCCTCTCTAGCCCACTCCAACCTTTAAACCACATTCAAAGGGACAGTGATGCCAATGTGTCCCTGCCCATGGCTGGGGCCTGGCACTGGATGATCCTGAAGGTTCCTTCCAACCCAAGCCATTCTATGATATGATTCTATGATCTCTCCTGATATCCTTTGCTCCAGATTGTGGCCAGCAAGTGGATGTGTTTGGTGCTTGCAGCCTCCAGGGTAGAAGGTTGCCCATCACTGCAAAGACCACAGCAGGAGGCTGCAACCTGGAGGTGAGCTTCTAGCAAGGCAGCTTGGAAGACACAGACCCTGCTCAGACCTGTGCTGCAGCCTCCTGCCAGCCTTTGGGATCCTAAATCCCAGGCATTTAGGAGCTTCCTGCTCCACAAGCACCACAGGAGGGCTCAGAGCTTCGGGGGGCTGCATGGCACAGGGTGAGATCCAGGCCAATGGGTAGGGCAAAGCTGCATGTTCAGGCTTTGAGGCTTGGCAGGACTTCTGCACTTCTGATTTGAAAACTTAAGCACCAAATTTTCCAAATTGAAAAATAAAAAAACAGAAAAAAACCCAACCCAAAACAAAACAAAAAAAGCAGAAGAGGAAGGCAAAGAGTGCAGAATGCAGCCCTGAGGATGATTCAAGGGCTGAAGAGCATGCCTGACAAACAGAAAATGAAAGACTTTGTTCTGTTTAGCTTATCAGAAAGGAGAGGGGAAGGTTTGGTGATTACTCTGTGTAAGAACTTTCATCTGCAGACAAGAGTGGATGAGAAAGGGCTTTTTAATCACAAGGGTGCAGACAGGACAGGTATGAAGGGCTTGCAAAGCTGGAGCTCACCCAATTCAAATGAGATAAAAGGCCACAAATTTGAACAGGGAGATGATTAGCCACTGGCACAAGTGACAAGGAGGGCAGGGAAGTCTTTAACTGGTGACATCTTAACTGCATCTCTTTGGGAATGAGAGACTTAAATCACACCCAGGTTCCTAGGCTGAGCCCTGCCATAGCTGGGTGAGATTGTGAGTGAACAGCAGGAGGCAGGGGAAATCCTGGAGTGATGGGGATGGGCTGATGCCATCTCTCCAGAGGTTTCTACAGGCTTCCCCCATAAGCACCCTCCCAGCAAGTCTGCAGATGACAGCAAGCTGTGTGCCCCAGCTGACAGGCTGGAGGGAAGGGATGACACCCAAGAGGGGCTTGCACAGGCTCAGAGGGGAGCCAAGGGCAACCCCATGGAGTTCAACAAGGCAAAGGTCCTGCACCTGGGTGAAGGCAATCCCAAACACAAATCCAGGCTGGGTGAGGAGTGGCTCAAGAGCAGTGCTGAGGAGAAGGCCTTGGGGGTGTCAGGTGGTGACAAAGTCCCCAGGAGCCAGCACTGGTCCCTGGCAGCCCAGAGCCAGCTGTGTGCTGAGCTGCATCCAGAGCAGGGAGAGAGCAGCACAGGGAGGGGATTCTGCCCTCTGCTCTGCTCTGCTCAGACCCCACCTGCAGCACTGCCTCCAGCTCTGGGGCCCCCAGCACAAGAAGGACCTGGAGCTGCTGGAGAGGCTCCAGAGGAGGCCACAGAGATGATCAGAGGCTGCAGAACCTCCCCTGTGGGGACAGGCTGAGGGAATTGGGGCTGTTGAGCCTGGAGAAGAGAAGGCTCCAGGGAGACCTCAGAGCAGCCTTCCAGGACCTGAAGGGGGCCTAGGAGAAAGTTGGAGCAAGGAAACTGAGGCTGGAGATGAGGAAGGAATTATTTAGAGTGAGGGTGGGGAGAGACTGGCACAGGTTGCCCAGGGAGGCTGTGGCTGCTTCCTCCCTGGAGGTGTTCAAGCCCAGGCTGGATGAGACCTTGAACAACCTGGGCTGGTGGGAGGTGTCCCTGCCCATGGCAGGGGTTGGAACTGGCTGAGCTCTCAGGTCCCTTCCCACCCAACCCATTCCATGAAATCCATCCCCAGGACACCTTCCATCACTCTGAGGCAGCACCCCTGAGAGGTACCAGATTGCTGTGGGATACTAGCTGGGGACCCCAGATTCAGGGACCCCAGCCCAGACACAGTCCTCTGCCACAAGGCTCTACCACCACACTTGGCAGAAGGGTCTGCAAGCAGCTGAGTGTCTGTGTAAGAGCAGAGCAGCAGGAGAAATGTTTTATCTGCTGCCTTCAGTCACAGCCCTGCTCTTTTGACTCTGCTCTAAACACAGAATCACAGAATCCTAGAATCAGTCAGGGTTGGAAGGGACCACAAGGCTCCTCCAATTCCAACCCCCCTGCCATGGGCAGGGACACCTCACACTAGATCAGGCTGGCCAGAGCCTCATCCAGCCTGGCCTTAAACATCTCCAGGGATGGGGCCTCAACCACCTCCCTGGACAACCCATTCCAGGCTCTCACCACTCTCATGGGGAAGAACTTCTGCCTCACTTCCACTCTGAATCTCCCCACATGAACATCCATGAACATCCGGCCCTTGGCTCCACGATTTCCAGCACTTCCCACCCTGGCAGTTTCTCCTGGTTCTGGTTTTTAAGCACAGTGAACAATTAGGCTGAACTGCATCCTCCAGGCAGAGTTAATGAGGCTCAGCCCCATGCTTTGCTGGCAGCAGCTGCTGCACATCCCAGCACTGATCTGCCTGCTACAGAGGTGCTGCACAACCCTCTCACTCAAATCTGACTTCCTTCACTGGGTGCAGCTGCTACAGAGTGAGATCTGGGCAAAGCCTTCCTCACCCCTTCTCTTTTCATAGAATCAGAGCATCACAGAATCAGTCAGGGTTGGAAGGGACCACAAGGCTCAGCCAGTTCCAACCCCCCTGCCATGGGCAGGGACACCTCACACTAGATCAGGCTGGCCAGAGCCTCATCCAGCCTGGCTGCAAACACCTCCAGGGATGGGACCTCAACCACCTCCCTGGACAACCCATTCCAGGCTCTCACCACTCTCAGGGGGAAGAACTTCTTCCTCACCCCCAGCCTGAATCTCCCCACTTCCAGCTTTGTTCCATTCCCCCCAGTCCTATCACTCCCTGATAGCCTCAAAAGTCCCTCCCCAGCTTTCTTGGAGCCCCCTTCAGATCCTGGAAGGCCACAAGAAGGTCTCCTCAGAGCCTTCTCTTCTCCAGACTGCACAACCCCAACTCTTCCAGTCTGTCCTCATAGGAGAGCAGCTCCAGCCCTCTGCTCATCCTTGTGGCCCTTCTCTGGACACCTTCCAGCATGTCCAGATCCCTCTTGTAATAGAGGCTCCAGAACTGGACCCAGAGCTCCAGGTGTGGTCTGAGCAGAGTGGAGCAGAGGGGGAGAATCCCCTCCCTGGCCCTGCTGGCCACACTTCTCCTGCTGCAGCCCAGGCTCTGCTTGGCTCTCTGGGCTGCAAGTGCTCACTGCTGGCTCCTGCTGAGCTTCTCATCCCCCAGCACCCCCAAGTCCCTCTCCTCAGGGCTGCTCTCCAGCCAGTCCCTGCCCAGCCTGCATTTGTGCTTGGGATTGCCCTGACCCAGCTGCAGGACCTTGCCCTTGGTCTTGTTGAACCTCAGGAGGTTGTCATGGACTCACCTCTGCAGCCTGTCCAGGTCCCTCTGGATGGATCCCTTCCCTCCAGCCTGTCTGCTGCACCACACAGCTTTTTGTCAGCAGCAAACCTGCTGAGGGTGCACTCAATGCCACCAAAGGAGCTGCCAGGTCCCCTGCAGCTGGAGGTGTGAGCTGGCACTGACATCAGTGCATGGTCACCACTCACCATCCAGCATCCCACCTCTGCCTGAGCCACTGCACACAGCTGCCAGCGTCTGCCCCAGTGATGTGTTGGGAAACCAGGGACTGGCACAGAGGAGTGAAGCTACATCTTGTGGGAGCCCCAGGGGAATCACAGAAAGAGAGGGGTTGGAAGGGACCTCCAGAGATCATCCAGTCCAAGCCCCCCTGCCAGAGCAGGGTCACCCAGGGCAGGTCACACAGGAACACATCCAGGTGGGGCTTGAAAGTCTCCAGAGAAGGAGACTCCAGAACCTCCCTGGGCAGCCTACTCCAGGGCTCCAGCACCCTCACACCAAAGAATTTTCTTTCCATGTTGAGGTGGAACCTCCTGGGTTCCAGTTTGTGTCCACTGCCCTTGCCCTGTCACAGGACACCATCAAAAAAAGCCTGGCCCCTTCTGCTTGACCCCCAGCCCTCAGCTATTGATAGACATTGATCAGATCCCTCTCAGTCTTCTCCTCTCCAGACTGAACACCCCCAGGGCTCTCAGCCTCTCCTCCCCAGGCAGTCTCCAGTCCCTTCAGCATCCTTGGAGCCCTCCCTTGGACTCTCTCCAGCAGATCCCTGTCCCTCCTGAACTGGGGAGCCCAGACCTGGATGCAATATTCCAGGTGAGGTCTTATCAGGGCAGAGGAGAGGGGGAGGAGAACCTCCCTGGCTCTGCTGGCCACACTCCTCTGAATGCCCCCCAGGACCCCTTTGGCCTTCTTGGCCCCCAGGGCACATTTCTGTCCCATGCAGAACTTGTCACCCACCAGCACTCCCAAGGAGGTCCCCATGTCACCAGGACTGCACTGCCAGGGCCACTGCTCCTCACTGCTGTGATAATATTTACCCACAGCCTGCCAGGTGCTTCTGACAGAGCAAGTCTTTGTGTGCTACATCCCAGCTGTCCCTCCACCCATCAGCAGGGGATGGATCAACAGGCAGCTGCATGTCTGAGGCTTCTCCTCCATAGCCAGAGCCCCAGTGAAAGCCAACAGGTCTTTTTCCACAGGGGTGAGAGATCCTGAGGCTGCTCCTTGGTGGAGGTGGTGGAGGTGCCACAGGGCTGGCTTTGAATGAGAGGATGCTGCTGGGATTTCATCAAAGCCAGCTCTGACCAGAGAGGATACAACAAAGGTCTCCTAACTCCCTTTTGGAAAAGCCCAGCCCAGAGAGAGAGGCTTAAAAAGAAATCTTCCTGTAGGCATGATCCAGGGGCAAGGCTCCTTCTGGCTCTTGGAACCAGGAGATGGCAGGTTTTGGAGAGCTCTCCAGCTTGTCCCATCCCCCAGAAATACCAGAGGTCACTGCTGGTGGGAACTGGATCTGACCCCCTCCCCATGGCTGCTAACTCCTGCTCATCCCTGTCCCAGGGACCTGCCAGAGATGCTGGATTTGGGCATCCAGGGCTGCCCTACATCAGGCTCCTGCCCAGGGCACAGGGGAATGGAAGTCTGGGCTTGGACCCAGAGGGAACTCCAGCACAGCCACCTGAGAGAGGAAGCAATTACTGCTAATGAGGAGGTGAGAAGAAGGGCTGTGGGGGCACAGACTGGCACTAAGGATGGATGGGACAGGGTGAACCACCTCCTCTATGGGGACACATTGACAGAGCTGGGGCTGCTCAGCCTGGAGAAGAGAAGGCTCCGGGGAGACCTTAGAGCAGCCTTCCAGTACCTGAAGGGAGCTACAGGAGAGCTGGGGAGGGACATTTGACATGGGCTGGGAGTAACAGGACAAAGGTCAATGTCTGTGAGCTGGAAAAGAGGACATTGAGGCTGAAGATGAGAAATTCATTAGAGTGAGGGTGGTGAGACACTGGCACAGGATGCCCAGGGAGGCTGTGGATGCCTCCACCTGGAGGTGTTCAAGGCCAGGTTGGACGAAGCCTTGAGCAAACTTGGCTGGTGGGAGGTGTCCTTGCCCATGGCAGAGGGGTTGGATCTGGATGATCTTTCAGGTCCCTTCCAACCCAACCCATTCCCTGACTGCTCAGCTGGAGAGGCTTGGTGGCTGCAGGCACTGCTCAGGAGAGGCAGCAGCTGAAGGAGCAGCTCTGTGCAGGAGTGTGCTGCTGTGCTGTCCCTGCCAGCCTTGGTCTTGGCTGTAGATCCATCAGGATTACTGAAGTAAGGCAAATGGAATTGAGGAGCCCTGTGTGGAGAGCCTAGCCTGGCTCCTGGCTGGTTTCAGAGGCTCTCTGGAGATGTTTAAAGCCTGGTTGGATGAGGTCTTGAGCAACCTGGGCTGGTGGGAGGTGTCCCTGCCCATGGCAGGGGGTTGGCACTGGATGATCTTGTGAGGAGCAGTTTAGTCTTCAGAAGAAGAGGCTGAGGGGAGAGCTCATCACCCCCTGCAACTCCTTGAGAGGAGGTTGTAGTTGCTCTCTCCTCACATGCAACAGGACAAGAGGAAAGAGCCTCAGGTTGTACCTCGAGTTGTGCCAGGGGAGGCTGAGGTTGGAGATTAGGGAAAGTTTCTTCCCAGAAAGGGTTCTCAGGCACTGTCCCAGGCTGCCCAGGGAGGTGGTGGTATCACCACCCCTGGTGGTATTTAAGAGCCAGATGGATGTGGTGCTGAGGGATGTGGTGCTGAGGGACGTGGTGCTGAGGGATGTGGTTCAGCAGCAGTGGCTTAGCAGCAGTGGAGGCATTGTGAGCCCTGGGTAAGTGCTTGGCCCTGATGGCCTCACAGGTCTCAACCACCCTTGGCAGCTCTTTGATTCTATGAGATCACAAAACTTGTAGAAAAATATTTCCACTTCTGCCCAGCTGAAAGCTCTGAGTCCCACTTCACAGTTTCTCAGTCAGTGCTGCAGCTTTCCATCCTGTTACAAATAGGACAGCTTCAAAACAAAACACTTCCCATGACAATTTCCACTGGAAAGGTAGTTTTTTAACCTAAAAAAAAAACCCCAAACCCTTGAATTCAAACTCACTCTGTACTTTTCCTCTGTAGAAAAGCCTCCCCCAGTGACACCACCTCAGAGTCCTATGAATTCTCTGAAAGGTGGACTTCCCATCCAGGGTCACTATCAGAGAATCAGAGAATCAGAGAATCACAGAATGAACCAGGTTGGAAGAGACCTCCAAGATCCCCCAGTCCAGCCTAGCACCCAGCCCTATCCAACCAACCAGACCATGGCACCAAGTGCCTCATCCAGGCTTCTCTTGAACATCTCCAGGGATGGGGACTCCACCACCTCCCTGGGCAGCACATCCCAATGGCAAATCTCTGGGAAGAACTTCCTCCTAACCCCCAGCCTAGACCTGCCCTGGCACAGCTTGAGACTGTGTCCCCTCCTTCTGCTGCTGCTTGCCTGGGAGAAGAGCCCAACCCCCACCTGGCTACAACCTCCCTTCAGGCAGTTGTAGACAGCAATGAGGTCTGCCCTGAGCCTCCTCTTCTGCAGGCTGGACACCCCCAGCTCCCTCAGCCTCTCCTCACAGGGCTGTGCTCCAGACCCCTCCCCAGCTTTGTTGCCCTTCTCTGGACACCTTCCAGCATCTCAACATCTCTCTTGAACTGAGGAGCCCAGGACTGGACACAGCACTCAAGGTGTGGCCTGGCCAGAGCTGAGCACAGTGCAGGATGACTTCCCTGCTCCTGCTGGCCACACTGTTCCTGATGCAGGCCAGGATGCCATTGGCTCTCCTGCCCACCTGGGCACACTGCTGGCTCCTGTTCAGCTGCTGTCACCCAGCACCCCCAGGTCCCTCTCTCCCTGGCTGCTCTCAGCCACTCTGTCCCCAGCCTGTAGCACTGCCTGGGGTTGTTGTGGCCAAAGTGTAGAACCCTGCACTCAGCCTTGTTCAATCTCATCCCGTTGGCCTCTGCCATCCAGCCTGGCCAGGTCCCTCTGCAGGGCTCTCCTCCCCTCCAACAGCTCCACACCTGCTCCTAACTTGCTGTCATCTGCAAACTCACTGATGATGGACTCAATCCCTTGGCCCAGATCATCAATAAAGATATTGAACAGGATGGGGCCCAGCCCTGATCCCTGGGGGACACCACTGGTGCCTGGCTGCCAGCTGGATGTGGCACCATTCAGCACCACTCTCTGGGCCCAGCCCTCCAGCCACTTCTTGACCCATTTCAGAGTCAGCATTGCACTGCTGATGGATCACATTCTGCAGGACTTAGAATCACAGAATTGTTTGGGCTGGAAAAGCCTTCTAAGGTCATTCAGTCCAACCAGCAACCCAACCCCACCATGGCCATCAAACCATGGACCCAAGTGTCATGGCCACACCTTTCTTCAACACCTTTTCCTTGGCTCCAATAATAATTTGCCCACATCCCTTCATTTCACTGCCATGCTGTGCCACACATCCTCTGCCAGGCTCTACCACCCAGCCCTTGACATGCTCTTACAGCCAGCACCTGCCATGCTCCTACATCTGGGCAAGAACAACCTCATGGATCAGTATAGGATGGGGACTGACCTGCTGGAGAGCAGTGAAGGGGAAGAGGACCTGGGAGGATGGAAGGATGACCATGAGCCAGCAATGTGCTCTGGTGGCCAAGAAGGCCAAGGGACTCCTGGGGTGGATCAGAAGGGCTGTGGTGAGTAGGTTGAGAGAGGTTCTCCTCCCCCTCTGCTCTGCCCTGCTGAGGCCACATCTGGAGGATTGTGTCCAGTTCTGGGCCCCCCAGCTCAAGAAGGACCTCAGGGAACTGCTTGAGAGAGTCCAGCACAGAGCCACAAAAAAAATGAGGGCAGTAGAACATCTTCCTCATGAGGAGAGCCTGAGGGAGCTGAGGGCTCTGTAGCTTGGAGAGGAGGAGCCTGAGGGTGACCTCATTGCTGGTGATGAAGATGTGCAGGGGGAGTGCCCAGAGGCTGGAGCCAGGCTCTGCTGGGTGATGCCCAAGGACAGCACAAGGGGCAGTGGTGGAAGCTGAGGCAGAGGAAGTTCCATGGAAACAGGAGGAAGAATTATTTCCCTGTGAGGGTGACAGAGCCCTGGCACAGGCTGCCCAGGGGGGTTGTGGAGTCTCCCTCCCCGGAGATACTCAAGACCTGCCTGGATGTGTTCCTGTGTGACCTGCCCTGGGTGACCCTGCTCTGGCAGGGGGTTGGACTGGATGAGCTTTGGAGATCCCTTCCAGTCCCAGAATGTTACATTCTGTGATTCTGTGAACATCCATCCCTTGCCATACTCCAATATCCATCCCATGCCACATCCATCCCCTACTACGTTGAGATGAGTCAAGGCAGAACCCCCTGCTTGGTCTAAATGTTGATCTTGAATCTCCAGAGGTCTCTGCTGCCTGCAGGATGAGCTTCACTTCTAATTAACATCTCCATGGGCAGGGACACCTCACACCACAGCAGGTTGCTCACAGCCACATCCAGCCTGGCTGCAAAAACCTCCAAGGATGAGGCTTCCACCACCTCCCTGGGCAACCTCTGCCAGGCTCTCACCACCTTCAGGGGGAACAACTTCTTCCTAATGTCTAATCTAAATCTCCCCTCCTCCAGCTTGGATCCATTCCCCCCAGTCCTATCACTCCCTGACACCCTCAAAAGTCCCTCCCCAGCTTTCTTGGAGCCCCTTTCAGAGACTGGAAGGTTCAGAAGGTTCTGCAAAGCTAGGCCAGGCCAGTTCAGGCAGGAGATGTTCTGCTTTTGCTTTTTGAGCTCTGAAACCCCAAAGACTCCTCCTCTGGCCATCCCACACCAGTCAGCTCATCCCACACAAGCAAGGTCTTATTTGGAAGTTTTATAGACTACAGATCTGTCTCCTGCTCAGCTCTGAACTCTGCTGCCTCAGTGGAAAAGGATCTTTAACAATCCCCTCCATGGCTGTAATTTTCTTTACCTAAGTGCACACAAATTGCAACCTACAACCAATTAAACAGACACTTTCTCATTCTTTTTTTTTTTTTCCTTTTCCTTCCCCTCCCACCCTCAACAAATGTAATTTGTAATTCCAAGATGTCAATAAAGACTCCTTCAGTGTTATATTCCAGAGGGTTTGCAACTCAGCTCAGTCATTTGGGAGTCAATAATTGAAAAGAAAAGAGAAGAAAAGAAAAAGGCAATCAGGGTATTAATTGAGAATCAGCAAGTCAGTTCAGCTGACATACCCCGGAGTGAGTCCCTTGCACACTTTGCCCTAACTGCTCAGAGCCTCTCCAGATGGTGGTCACAGAATCAGAGAACTGTTTGGGATGGAAAAAGCTTTCCAGGATCATCCATGCCAACCAGCAACCCAACCTCACCATGGCCATCAAACCATGGCCCAAAATTCCATGGGCACACATTTCTTCAACACCTCCAGGGATGGGGACTCCACCACCTCCATGGGCAGCCTGTGCCAATCCCTGACCACTCTTGCAGCTAAGAAATTTTGCCTCCTCTCCAACCTAAGCCTCCCCTGGCACAATTTCAGGTAATTTCCTCTCCTTCTAGCACCTGATCCTAGGGAGAAGAGCCCAACCCCCACCTCACTGCAACCTCCTCTCAGGGAGCTGCAGAGAGCAATGAGGTCTCCCCTCAGGCTCCTCTTCTCCAGACTGAACACCCCCAGGCCCCTCAGCTGCTCCTCCCCAGCCCTGCTCTCCAGATTTTTAGTCAATGTGCTTCCCAGCTTTGCTCTATCAGTGCTGTAATCATTTTCATTAGACCATCATCATAGAAGCACAGAATAGTTTGGGTTGGAAAAGCCCTCTAAGATCATCCAGTCCAACCAGCAACTCAACACCACCATGGCCACCAAAGCATGGCCCCAAGTGCCATGGCCACAGCTTGTTTCAACACCTCTAGGGATGGTTTGGGTTGGAAAAGCCCTCCAAGAAAATTCCTCTAAGATCATCCAGTCCAACATCAACCCAACCTCACCACAGCCATCCAACCATGTCCCCAAGTGCCATGGCCACAGCTTTCTTCAGCACCTCCAGGGATGGGGACTCCACCACCTCCCTGGGCAGCCTGTGCCAATCCCTGACCACTCTTGCAGCAAAGACATTTTGCCTCATCTCCAGCCTAAAAAAATGGATCTAAAATTTTCCCTAACATCCAATCTAAAATGTTCCCTCTCTGCAGACAGACTTCTCAGAGCCACACTCCTCTCCCTCCCCAGCTCTTCATCCCAGCTGGGCTCCTGGATTTAAACACTGGGACAAGTGATGGATCTGGTACAGGGGAAGGGAATGATGAATCATGAAAGGACAAGAAGGGTTTAACTTGAACTAGGCTGTGTTTGCTGATTGGAATGAGGTGGGGGACAAAAAAAAGCAGCCTGGTGTGGTCACTGTGGAGAATTTCAGGGAGAAAAGAAGAAAAGTCTTTTCTAAAAACATTATCAGCCAGCCACAACAGTTTGATTTGATACATGCAGCATTTTGTTCCCTGCCTATTTCATTTTCAGAACTGAAAAACAGAAGGGGCTCAGGAGAAATCAGATTCTTGGTACTAAAGAAAAAGTAGCCTGGTTACCAGCCTAGACCTCACCTGGGACATCCATGCAGCCCTTCCACTGCCTCACAGATTGCATTGGGTTTGGAAGGGACCTTCAAAGGTCATCTTGTCCATCCCCCCTGCAGTCAGCAGGGACACTTCCAACTAGAGCAGGCTGCCCAGGACTACATCAAACCTGAGCTTGAATGTCTCCAGAGATGGGGTCTCAGCCTCCTCTCTGCACAACCTGTTCCAGCGTCTCCCCACCCTCACTGTGCAGAACTTCCTCCTGATATCCAACCTGATTCTCCCCTGCTCCAGTTCCAAACCACTACCCCTTGTGCTATCCCTACAGGCCCTTCTGAACAGTCCCTCCCCAGCCTTCCTGTAGGTCCCCTCCAAGAAGGTCTGGGACCCCTGAGACACACAGGGTCCCCAGAACCCCATGCTGACTGCAGGCACACAATCTTGTCTTGCACCAGGAAAGGGAGAAGGTGAGTCTGGAAGAGGAACATGGAAGAGGCTAGAGGCAAATGAAGCATCTTCATCAGATGGGGCTGGTACTTGGTGAGGGTCCCAGTTCTGAAGGCACAGCATCACAGAACATCTTTGGCTGTCTGTCAGGTTACACCCAGCCCAGGAGGGGGTGTGCTGAAAAGAACCTAGCCCCCAGGTGGGCAAAGAAACCTGACCCAGGTGGGCAGAGAGACTTGGTCCCCCCCACTGGGGGAGGGGTCCCCAGGTTAAAGACTGTTCCACTCCCACTGCCTATCCACTCAAACCCATTTAAGGGGAGATATTTCCTGGCTCTCTCTCTTGCTCCTGCTCCTTGCCTGCCTGACAGACCTCTTGCTGTGACCACGAGGTGGGGCCTGTTCCATGCTGCTCCAGACTGCTAAGGGCTGCATCTACAGAGAATCCACATTTGCAGCCACAGAATCCTTTGCCAGCTGTGCCTGGTTTTGTAGATATTTTTATTTATCCTTTTTCCTTATACCTTTGCAACATTGCTTTTACTCAAGTGCCCTTTATATTTTTGTTAAATTTTCCTTAGAATCACAGAATCATGGAATTGTCAGGGTTGGAAGGGACCTCAAGGATCAGCCAGTTCCAACCCCCTGCAATGGGCAGGGACACCTCACACCACAGCAGGTTGCTCACAGCCACATCCAGCCTGGCTGCAAAAACCTCCAGGGATGAGGCTTCCACCACCTCCCTGGGCAACCTCTGCCAGGCTCTCACCACCCTCATGGGGAACAACTTCTTCCTGACATCCAATGTCAATCTCCCCATTTCTACTTTTGCTCTATCCCCCCCACTCCTATCACTCCCTCACACCCTCAAAAGTCCCTCCCCAGCTTTCTTGGAGCCCGCTGCAGATCCTGGAAGGCCACAAGAAGGTCTCCTCAGAGCCTTCTCCTCTCCACACTGCACAACCCCAACTCTCTCAGGCTGTCTCCAGAGCAGAGCAGCTCCAGCCCTCTGCTCATCCTCATGGCCCTTCTCTGGACACCTTCCAGCCCCTCCAGATCCTTCCTGGAACAGAGGCTCCAGAACTGGACCCAGAGCTCCAGGTGTGGTCTGAGCAGAGTGGAGCAGAGGGGGAGAATCCCCTCCCTGGCCCTGCTGGCCACACTTCTCCTGCTGCAGCCCAGGCTCTGCTTGGCTCTCTGGGCTGCAAGTGCTCACTGCTGGCTCCTGCTGAGCTTCTCCTCCCCCAGCACCCCCAAGGCCTTTTCTTCAGGGCTGCTCTCCAGCCAGTCCCTGGCCAGCCTATATTGGTGCTTGGGATTGCCCTGACTCAGATGCAGAACCTTTTAACTTCCAAATCAATTCCAGACTGTTTCTTTTGTAATTTTACCTCTCTTTTCTCCTCCTGCCTAATTTGCTTTCCCCTACCTGGACCAAAAGGGAGAGGGGAGGCAATCTAAATCTGTTCCATTTGGGCTTTTGGCTTCTGGCAAAGCTTAAGCTACAACAGGTTGGAAGAGGCTTTCCAAGCTCATCCAGCCCAACCCTTGACCCAGCACTGAAGGGTCAGCACTCAACCATGTCCCCAAGCACCAGGTCCATGTGGTGCTTGAACAGCCCCAGGGATGGGGACTCCAGCACTGCCCTGGGCTGACCACTCCAATATTTGATCAGGGAAGGATGGGGACAGCTGTGAAGGCCTCCCTGAGCCATGTCCCCTCCTCATGCCTTGGTGGCCTCCTTACAACCCGACATGTTTGGCAACAAGATGCTCTGGTTTTGATTCCCACTCAACTCCAGAGTCCTAGGAGGCATTCCTGACGTGTCAGACTCTTTGCAAATCCAAACAGCAAGCCAGAAAAGCAGCAGCCAGACCCATGCCCAGGCACAGAGGCAGAGCACTCTGCTGCCCAAAGCTCACTGTTGGAGGGAGATTTCTGCTATCAGGAGGGAGATTTCTGATAGCAGAGTGCTAATGCAGTGCAGCTTGAGGTGGATTGGCAGCACAGCACCTGCAGCATTAAGCCTTCCATCAACTGTCAGATCACACTAAGAGCAGCACCTCCACACAAGCCTAATACATTGCAAGTTTGCAAGTTGGATATTAATGCCATGGCTTAAGATGCAAAGAAGAGTCAGCTGAGTGCTGCTGCTCCAGGCTGAGATCACTGCACCACTAAGGCAGCTCTGGCAGCAAGGGAGTGCACACAGATGTGACCAAAGATGAGGGCAAAGAAGCCCAAAACATGGAGACCAGTGGTGAGTGGTGACCCTCAGGGGACCAGTGCTGTTTAACAGCTGTCAGTGGTATGGACAGTGCCATTCAGGGCACTCTCAGCAGGTCTGCAGGTGACACCAAGCTGTGTGGTGCAGTTGACAGGCTGGAGGGAAGGGATCCAGCCAGAGGGACCTGGACAGGTTTGAGAAGTTGGCTCAAGCCAACCTCATGAAGTTCAACAAGGCCAAGCGCAAGGTCCTGCACCTGGGTTGGGGCAACCCCAAGCACAAGTCCAGGCTGGCTGAGGAGTGGCTGAGAGCAGTGCTGAGGAGAAGGCCTTGGGGGTGTCAGGTGGTGACAAAGTCCCCAGGAGCCAGCACTGGTCCCTGGCAGCCCAGAGCCAGCTGTGTGCTGAGCTGCATCCAGAGCAGGGAGAGAGCAGCACAGGGAGGGGATTCTGCCCTCTGCTCTGCTCTGCTCAGACCCCACCTGCAGCACTGCCTCCAGCTCTGGGACCCCCAGCACAAGAAGGACCTGGAGCTGCTGGAGAGGCTCCAGAGGAGGCCACAGAGATGATCAGAGGCTGCAGAACCTCCCCTGTGGGGCCAGGCTGGGAGAGTTGGGGCTGTTGAGCCTAGAGAAGAGAAGGCTCCAGGGAGACCTCAGAGCAGCCTTCCAGTACCTGAAGGGGCTCCAGGAGAGCTGGGGAGTGCCCCACTACTGTAGGTACTACAGAAACATTTCTGGCAGTGCAGAGCACAGGGACTGTGGAACTCAGAAATGTGCCCATGTGTGAGAAGGTCTCAAGATGAGCAGACCAGAAGCTGGGGTGTGGTGCAGTAGGAATCACTATATTCTTGTAGCACAAGGCAACATCAGGGCATGAACTCATGGATTCATAGAATGGTTTGGGTTGGAAGGGACCTTAAAGAACATCTAGATGATCAAAATGTGTTCAAGGCCAGACTGGACATGGCTTTGAGCAACCTGGTCTAGTGGAAGGTGACCCTGCTCATGGCAGAGGGTTGGATCTAGATGGTCTTTAAGGTCCCTTCCAACCCAACCCATTCCATTCAATGATTAGTTCCAAGCCCCCTGCCATGGGCAGGGAATGGACCTCACACTTCTTCTCCAGCCCTCCTGCCAACCTTGGAGCTGCTTCAGCTCTGTCCCAGCAGAGGCTTTCAGGGTGGAGGGATTTGGGAGTGAGCTATTGGGGCACTCCCAGCTCTGAGATGGGGCTCATGGGAAGGGCCAAAGGCAGGAGCTGCATCTCTGCTCCCTGTCTTGCCCTCACAAAAGGTTTCCAGTGGAGACACCACGATGTTGGCCACTCCATCTTGCCCTGAAGGTGCCATACCTGACCTGCTGTGCTCCCAAGCAGTGCTGCCTCCAGATGTTTTTACCAGTCTGCAAGCAGAGCTGACACCAGCCAAGTGCCTGCCTGCAACAGCTCTCTCTAGATACCACCATCAGGAGTTTAAAAGGAGTGGGAGGAGATCTGATCAATGGTTACAAATATCTGAGGGGTGGGGGGCAAGCAGAAGAGGACAGGTTCTGTTCAGTGGTGCCCTGTGACAGGACAAGGAGCTACGGACACAATCTGGAACTTAGGAGGTTCCACCTCAACATGAGGAGAAACTTTGCTGTGAGGGTGCTGGAGGCCTGGAGCAGGCTGCTCAGAGAGGTTATGGAGTCTCCTTCTCTGGAGACTTTCAAGCCCCATCTGGGTGCATTCCTGTGTGGCCTGCCCTGGGTGACCCTCCTCTGGCAGGGGGTTGGACTGGATGATCTCTAGAGGTCCCTTCCAACCCCTGCTACTGCATGCATAGGCAGGACTGAAAGGACAGGCAGAGGACAAAGAGGAGAGCAGCAAGTGGCTGGCAGAGCCCCTCCTGGGGCTTTGTTTTCTCTTGCAGTTGGAGCAGCTGCTGTGAAGAGCTGTGAAGGATTTTCATGCCACATGCAGCTCGGCCAGGGAGCTTCTGATCTATGGATTACAGCTGACCAGAGAGACAGCTCTGGGGAAAAATGCTGATGGGGATGAAATGCCACCACTGGGAACAAAAGCAAACCCCAAGAAACACCTCAAGGAAGGATTCTCCTGGGGTCATTTCTCTTAGAACAACAGTGGGACAGAGTCACAGAAAAACTCGGAACTGAGCTCCAGGGACTGGGCTGCTGGCTCCAAGCAGGACAACCTCTGGGTACTGATAGGATGGGAGGGAAGGGATGGAAGCTTCAGAAGGGCAGATTTGGCTTGGATATTAGGAAGAAATTCTTGAGAGTGAGGGTGGGGA
This sequence comes from Indicator indicator, assembly GCF_027791375.1. Lineage (NCBI taxonomy): Eukaryota > Metazoa > Chordata > Aves > Piciformes > Indicatoridae > Indicator > Indicator indicator. Next base: position 2,037,564 of record NC_072033.1, read on the forward strand.
GTCACTGGAACAGGTTGCCCAGGGAGGTTGTGGCTGCCTCCTCCCTGGAGGTGTTCAAGGCCAGGTTGGATGAAGCCTTGAGCAACCTGGGCTGGTGGGAGGTGTCCCTGCCCATGGCAGGGGATTGGAATGAAATGATCTTGAAGGTCCCTTCCCACCCAAACCATCCTATGAACCTGTGAGGCTCATGTCCTAACCCTCCTCACAGCATCTTCACCCACACTTGCTGGGAGGCAGGCAGGGCTGAGCTTGCTCCCAGGTTTTACCTCTGAGGACCACTACAGCTAGGTAGAGGGCCCCAGTATTTGAGCTTGTACCATGACTGAATCCATGACCTTCTCAACAACCAGGCATGCCTCTCACCTTCAGGTTTTGCACTGATGCTCACCTGAATAAAAGCTCTTGTGCCAGATGGCAACAGAAGATCAGCTTCCCTCTCTGATTCCAGCATCCAGCATTGACTTATCCATAGCCACAAGCATCTCAGAGGCATCTGTGACTGCAGTACAAAGCAAGCAGTGTGCTGAAAAGTCAAGGAGGACATCACAAGGCAGCCAGCAGCATTGTCTGAGCCTGATTTGGAAAATCCCAGTGGAACAGCAGTGGGTTATGTGTCAAAATAAATCCTTGAGGCACTTTTCCCAATCCATTGGTTGGGAAATCCATTTCAAGCCAGTGGGAACAGAACACTGGTGTCTGCAAGCCCTGCATGCTGCCCCAGTGGTCCCACTAAGGTGCACTGGACAGCTGGTGAGCCATGGACTCAACCTTCCTGAGCTGGGGATGCCCACGAGCTGTACCTGCAGGAGGAGGATGCCTGCAGGACCTCCCTCAGCACAGAGTCCTAAAGCTAAAAACCAGAGAAGTACAGAATGCACTGGGTTGGAGGGGACCCTCAAAGGACAATCCAGGCTGGGGTGAGGAGACTGAGAGCAGCCCTGCAGAGAAGGATTTGGGGGTGCTGGTGGAGGAGAAGCTGGACAGGAGCCAGCAATGGGCACTGGCAGCACAGAAGGCCAAGGGCAGCCTGGGCTGCATCCAAAGCAGCGTGGCCAGGGATGGTGAGAGAGAATCCTGCCCCTCTGCTCTGGGGAGACCTCACCTGCAGGGCTGGGGCCAGCTGTGGGACCCCCAGAACAAGATGGACCTGGAGCTGATGGAGAGGTTCCAGAGGAGGGAATGAAGATGATCAAAGGGCTGCAGAACCTCTGCTGTGGGGCAAGGCTGGGAGAGTTGGGGCTGTGCAGCCTGCAGAAGAGAAGGCTCCAGGGAGAGCTGAGAGCTGCAGCTGAAGATCTGCAGGGGAGCTGCAGTCCAGGTTGTGGATGCTCCCCCCCTGGAGGTGCTCAAGGCCAGGCTGGATTATGGCTTGAACACCCAAGTCTAGTTGAGAGGTGTCCCTGCCCATGGCAGGCAGGTTGGAGCAGAGGAGCTCTGAGGTCCCTTCCACCCTGAGCCATTCTATGACCCTGTGCCCCTGCAGGGGGGTGGCAGCAGACCTTCCACAGCCAGTGCAGGCAGCTACAACTTCCCTCAGCCCCCTGGGCCAGCAAGCAGTGGAGGCTTTCATCCCCTGCTTGGAGTCTTGAACCTCCAGGACCACAAAGGCCATCACTGATACTCTGCTGGTGGATATGGGAAAGAAAAAAACACACTGAAAGCCCTGACAGTTCCTTCTTCTAAACTCTCCCTGCCCTTACACACTTCCCCCTCAGTCTCCAAAATACCAGGACCTGCTTTTCCAAGCCCCTAGGTTTCATGTGCCACAAGCAGCACCTCTGTGTGTCTCCTATCTCTGCAGGGGTTTGACTTCAGAGTATCCCTTAATCATCCAGTTGTGTTTACAGGGTATGAAAGAAAAGCTCCAGAGCAGCTTCCCACCCCCTGCAAGGACAGACCTTGTTGTTTCTTTATGCCTGAGAGGCTACGGAGCCAGAAGAGGAAGGCAGATGCCTTGAACCAGTCACCAGGTGGAGGGGCCTGGGGTACTCCACCAAAGAGCCACAGTTCACAACAGAAGAGGAATCATCCAAACAGGACCACAGCCTTGTGTGTCACACAAGAATGAAGCAAAGGGCCCCTCCTAGGGCTAGCAGGGGAGCCCAGCTCTCTTCTGCAGTTTCTAAGCTTGCTCAAGGTGCAGGGGCAAAGCTCTCTGCTCAGAGCCACAGGACTGGTGAGGTTGGAAGAGACCTCTGAGGCCATCAAGTCCAAGCACTCCCCCAGAGCTCACAATCCCAGCACTGCTGCCAAGCCACTGCCACTGCACCACCTCCCTCAGCACCATATCCATGCAGCTTTGAAACTCCTTCAGGGATGGAGACTCCACCACCTCCCTCAACACCACATCCATCCAGCTTTGAAACTCCCCCAGGGATGGAGACTCCACCACCTCCCTCAGCACCACATCCATCCAGCTTTGAAATTCCTTCAGGGATGGAGACTCCACCACCTCCCTCAGCACCACATCCATGCAGCTTTGAAACTCCCCCAGGGATGGAGACTCCACCACCTCCCTCAGCACCACATCCATCCAGCTTTGAAATTCCTTCAGGGATGGAGACTCCACCACCTCCCTCAGCACCACATCCATCCAGCTTTGAAATTCCTTCAGGGATGGAGACTCCACCACCTCCCTCAACACCACATCCATGCAGCTTTGAAACTCCCCCAGGGATGGAGACTCCACCACCTCCCTCAACACCACATCCATGCAGCTTTGAAATTCCTCCAGGGATGGGGACTCCACCACCTCCCTGGGCAGCCTGGACAGTGCCTGAGAAACCTCTCTAGGAACAACTTTCTCCTAATCTCCAACGTGAACCTCCCCTGGCACAACTTGAGGCTATTTCCTCTTGTCCTGTCCCTTGTTGTGTGTGAGAAGAGACCAATCCCCCCCTGGCTCCAGCCTCCCAGCTCTGGCCCTCTGCCACTTTTGGGCTCAGTTTGCCAATCCCATGGCTTGGGGTGATGAAACAACCCCCTGGATCTGCAGCAATGTGTTCTCCAAAGCCACTATGGTAATGACAGGAGCTGGTCTGTAAGTAAATGGCCATTTATTTCTGGATCATAAATAAGAGCATTCCATTCTTCAGAACCACAGAGCAAAGCTGAAGGTTCCCTCTTTGTCTGAGCCTGTGGACACCCAGCTCCTTGTGAGCTGTGACAGGCAGGGAGCAGCTAAAAGGCAGAGGGAAAGTCCTTTAGTCTCTCTCCACTGTCACAAGATGCTCACTATTGAAACGTAGCCCAGGAAAAAGCTTCAGAACAGAAGGAGAGCTGAGCTACAAGCAGCCAAGGTCTCCCCAGGGCAGCTACAGCTGCACTTTCTCATCTGCAGGGTAATGGCAGGGATAAAGAGCTGCTGAGAATCAAACATCTCCCCCTGGACAGAGCTGAAAGGCAGTTGAGTTTAACACAAGTCCATCCCTGCCCCAGGAGTGAGGGACTGCCTGCAGGCACCTCAGCAGAGAATGCATCATAGGAGGGCTTAGGTTGGAAGGGACCTTGAAGCTCATCCAGCTCCAACCCCTTGCCATGGGCAGGGACACCTCCCACCAGCACAGCTTGCTCAAGGCCTCATCCAGCCTGGTCCTGAACACCTCCAGGCAGGGGGCAGCCACAGCCTCCCTGGGCAACCTGTGCCAGTCTCTCCCCACCCTCACTGCAAAGAATTTCTTCCCCATCTCCACTCTCAATCTCCCCTCTCCCAGCTCAAAGCCATTGTCCCTCATCCTGGCACTCCCAGCCCTTGTCCAAAGTCCCTCCCCAGCTCTCCTGGAGCCCCTGGAGGTACTGGAAGGCTGCTCTGAGGTTGTGGCCACCAAACCTCTCAAGATTTGGAGGAGGCTTGCTGGAGAAGGACCATTTCATCATCACAGCATCTTGGATGGGAATCACCTGGGGCTAATTTGATTCTGTGATTTAATTGTGAGGCTATGATTGAGACACATGGAGGTTGGGGTGGAAACTAAGCACAAGCAAGGTGGGGACCCAACAGACAGCAATCTCAGCCCTTGTTGGGCTGGGAATTACAAGGCAGCAAGGTCAGTCTTGGGGGGAGAAAATTCAGCTGAGCAGGGAGGGAAGAGGAGGAGACAACAACTACCACAGGGTGAAATCAAACTGGAGAAATCAATACAGGCAAAGGACAGAGCGGGGTGAGGGGACACAGGAAGAGATAAATTAAAGGCTTGCCCAGGGGTTATGATGGCTAGTGAGCAATAAATTAAATAAAAGAGGGCAATAGGGACAACCAAGGTAGTGTGAAAATTAATTAAAAGGAAGGGAGGCATAACCAAGGCATAAACCATGGGTGCTGGTGGAAAGATGAGAGGGCCCAGGCAATGAAGAGGCTTTGGAAAGTGTAATAGGGGCCAAGGCAGAGGCTGTAAAGTCTGTGACTGCATGTGAGGGTCAGGTAAACAATGCAGATGCATTTGCAATACTTATGAGAAGCAGGAAAGCAGTGGGGATGGAAGGAAGCACCTTGCAGAAGGAGGTGATGTGGAGGACGTGGAGGTGCAGGAGGGCCAAGCTCCACTCCCTGGCTTTGGATGCCAAAATGCAGCAGGGTATCAACTGCCCCCTTCTGCTGCTACATGGTCTCCTTCCACCAGCCCCTCTGTCCCCAGAGGAGAGGGCAGAGGTGCTGCCTGCAGGATGAAGTCTTGTCAGATGGGGTATTTCAGCTGGGTGAACAGGGGTGCAGGGGTGAACAGGGCAGACTCAAGCTGGCTGCCTCCTGGACTGTCCAAAATGAGACCACAGACTCCCTGCAGCCATCCCCCCTTGCTCCTTAGCAAAATTCACCAGCAGCTCGGCCCCTGCACCTCAGCTCAGCCCCTGCCCTGGTGTGGATGCATCCTGATGCCTCCTTCAGGCTCATGGGACAGGCAGACTTTGGGTGGTGGGCAGAGGACCTTGGCCCCAGGGGATCAGTGTGCTGAGCACAGTTTATGTCCAAGTCCCTGCTGGGTCTATTTGCCACTGGGGACTTGAATGCCAGACCTCAGACTGCACAGTGGAGCACCCTGCTTCCCTCAAGCACCATTCTGGGGTGAGTCCTCTTCAACCCTTTGAGGCAGAAGGTGTTCCCCATTAAAACAAAGTCATGATGTGCACTGGGAGAAGCAGAGATGGAGAAGGGGTGGCTGGAGAGAGCACAACCTGCTAGCCTGGCAGTCATGCATCTCACTTGAGCACTGGGGAACCTGGGCTTGCAGAACTCCTATTTCTGTCCACCTTTGTGAGACAGGAGCAAAGCAGCTCTCTGATGTCTCCTTGATTAGCAGCCTGGCTGCACTGAGCCCTGTCTCAAGGCATCAGATCTCTGTGCTGGGAGCTGCTGTGCTGGGCACTGCCCTGCTGAGAGCTTCCTGGGGCCAGCTCCAGACCCTGTGGTCCATTGCCTGCCCCCCAGCTTCAGAAGGCAGCAGTTAGTCATGGGCTGGGCACAGGGTGGTTACCAAAAGGATTGATTGCTGATGCCAGAGAACACAAGCAGCAGCTCAGCAGCTGTGTGCAGAGCAGGACAGTGTCTCAACCCCACCCCTTCTGCACTGGCAGATTCCCTGTTTGTAATTCAGGACTCCCTCTCAGCTCTGCAGCAGCCAGGACTCAGGCAGCCTGGATGGGACCAGGTGCTCAGCAGGGACAGGCAGTCCCTCCTCTGGCCTCACAAGTGTCTGTCTTTGTAGCCCAGGGTGCTGTACACTTCCAGGGCTGCCCAACACCACAGAGACCCTCCCCCAGGACTTCCTATCACATCAGCCTGAGCAGTGAGGTCTGTGAGCTTCTACTGCCCACCACCACCAAGGTCTCTCTCTCATTAGAGGGCTGTTAATTGCACAGCAGTGCAGGTGGCTGGGGGAGTTTTAGGCTATGCCTTTAAAATTTTTCCCCAGAGCTCGAGCAGGAAGTAGTAAAAATGAAAACAAATCACAATTGGGTGTAAAAAGGGAAATCATGATAGTTCTAAACAATCCCATTGCAGAGATGTCTACCATAAGAGTTGGCTCTCAAAACAATTGACCTCTTCTTGCTTCCTTGGGCTGGGAGAGGCTAACTGCCTTCTGCTTCACCTTGGCTGCCTTGTTTTGGCTAAGTCTAATATCTCTGCTTCTGTCCCTTGTCCCTTTTGGCCAGGGGAGGGTAAGGGAGAGGCAGGGAAGGGAGAATCTGTAGCAGCTCCCCTGGTCTTTGGCCAGGGGGGCGTTCCTTGTGCTGTTCATGAATTGTAAATCCCTGTAAATCTTATAAATCCTGTGGATTTTGTACCTCTTCATTGCAGTCCATTGTAGGTTGTAAATACAGCTTCCATTTGCTTCCAGCTGAGCTGGGCTGGCAAAGTTAATGTTGGGGGGGGGAATGGGAGGGGATTTTCAACCCCCCACAGTGGGGCTTTGCTGTTGGAAGAGGAGTGGGGATGTCATTTTCAGAAGGGGAAATGATTACAGGAAATATTTCCAGGCTCTTCAAACCCCAGGAGGAAAGAAGGAATTGGACAAGCCTGGCTCACACCTGCCTTTAAAGCAGTGCTCTTTGAGATGAGCAGGCTGCCTGGGTGCTCAGAGCCAGCTAAGAAGATTAGAAGCAGAAGCTACCTGTGCCAGAGGAGGGAAGCAGCAGCAATAAAGGCATCAAAGCCATGACAAGCAAATGGAAACAAACAAACGAAGCAGACTTCTTGGATAGAGCAGGAAGGGTACAAGGAAGATCCATGGTGCTGAATGGTGCCACATCCAGCTGGCAGCCAGGCACCAGTGGTGTCCCCCAGGGATCAGGGCTGGGCCCCATCCTGTTCAATATCTCTATTGATGATCTGGGCCAGGGGATTGAGTCCATCATCAGTGAGTTTGCAGATGACAGCAAGTTAGGAGCAGGTGTGGAGCTGTTGGAGGGGAGGAGAGCCCTGCAGAGGGACCTGGCCAGGCTGGATGGCAGAGGACAATGGGATGAGATTGAACAAGGCTGAGTGCAGGGTTCTACACTTTGGCCACAACAACCCCAAGCAGTGCTACAGGCTGGGGACAGAGTGGCTGAGAGCAGCCAGGCAGAGAGGGACCTGGGGGTGCTGGGTGACAGCAGCTGAACAGGAGCCAGCAGTGTGCCCAGGTGGGCAGGAGAGCCAATGGCATCCTGGCCTGGATCAGGAACAGTGTGGCCAGCAGGAGCAGGGAAGTCATCCTGCACTGTGCTCAGCTCTGGTCAGGCCACACCTTGAGTGCTGTGTCCAGTTCTGGGCTCCTCAGTTCAAGAGAGATGTTGAGGGACTGGAAGGTGTCCAGAGAAGGGCAACAAGGCTGGGGAGGGGTCTGGAGCACAGCCCTGTGAGGAGAGGCTGAGGGAGCTGGGGGTGTTCAGCCTGGAGAAGAGGAGGCTCAGGGCAGACCTCATTGCTGTCTACAACTCCCTGAAGGGAGGTTGTAACCAGGTGGGGGTTGGGCTTCTCCCAGGCAAGCAGCAGCAGAAGGAGGGGACACAGTCTCAAGCTGTGCCAGGGCAGGTCTAGGCTGGATGTTAGGAGGAAGTTCTTCCCAGAGAGAGAGATTTGCCATTGGGATGTGCTGCCCAGGGAGGTGGTGGAGTCACCATCCCTGGAGATCATAGAATCATAGAATCAAGAAGGTTGGAAGAGACCTCAAAGATCATCGAGTCCAACCTGTCACCCAGCACCTCATGACTACTAAACCATGGCACCAAGTGCCACGTCCAATCCCCTCTTGAACACCTCCAGGGATGGTGACTCCACCACCTCCCTGGGCAGCACATTCCAATGGCCAACCACTCTCTCTGTGAATGTTCAAGAGAAGTCTAAGGTTCAATCCATCCCAACCCATTCCATGATACCCTCTGCCTGGCCACCTTGTTACTAAGCAAAGCCTCCCTGGCTGTGCTGTGCTGTCCCTGCTCGAGTGGAGAAGTTCCTGAAGGTGCAGATCCTGCCCAGAGTCGTAGTGCAGCCATGCAGAGATCTGATTTGGAAGCTGCTCTCTTGCCAGGCACTGGCTCCATGGCTGTGAGCCATTTCTTGTCTATGCTTCATTTCCAGCTGTAAAAATAGTCTAATGGGAAAACCTAAGGCCACAACCAGTGCTGGAGCCCCTGTTCCAGGAAGGATCTGGAGGTGCTGGAAGGTGTCCAGAGAAGGGCCCTGAGGATGAGCAGAGGGCTGGAGCTGCTCTGCTCTGGAGACAGCCTGAGAGAGTTGGGGTTGTGCAGTCTGGAGAGGAGAAGGCTCTGAGGAGACCTTCTTGTGGCCTTCCAGGATCTGAAGGGGGCTCCAAGAAAGCTGGGGAGGGACTTTTGAGGGTGTCAGGGAGTGATAGGAGTGGGGGGAATGGAGCAAAACTAGAAGTGGGGAGATTCAGATTGGATGTTAGGAAGAAGTTGTTCCCCATGAGGGTGGTGAGAGCCTGGCAGAGGTTGCCCAGGGAGGTGGTGGAAGCCTCATCCCTGGAGGTTTTTGCAGCCAGGGTGGATGTGGCTGTGAGCAACCTGCTGTGGTGTGAGGTGTCCCTGCCCATGGCAGGGGGTTGGAGCTGGGTGAGCCTTGAGGTCCCTTCCAACCCAACCCATTCTGTGAATCCTCTGCCTGCTACAGACCAGGGAAAGGAACCCAGCCCAAGGTCTCCAGGCAGCACAAGGTCCCTTGCATTAGCAGCACATCTGTGAGCCAATGCACTGCCTGCAAAAGGGCAGTGCCTCACAGAAGCAGCTCATGAAATGCTACAGAAGAGGGACAGTAAAATAAGTTGGTTTTTTTTTTTGGCTTGTTTCCTGACATCTCCAATTCACAGCAGGCTGGAAGCCAATCTCAGGCCTACATTCCTGTTGATGAAGGAATGTGGCCATCTGTCTGTCTTCTCTGGGTTTCTTGCTAGCCCTTGCTGCTCTCCTTAAAACAAAACTAAAGCCCTGCTCAGATGTCAGATGTGATGCATCTGACAAGGTCAGAGCCATCATAACCCATCAAGCACAGCCTGATCCAGCCCTGCAAAGGGAAGCTGAGAAAAGATGTGCAAAGAGAGATCTATTTTGGTATTTCATCCTAAGGCATCCCCTTGACCTCTGCTTTCCAGCTCACTTTCCAGCTTCAGTACTCAGAGATGCTGCAGCTGGTTAGCAGAGGACAGAGTGGATGAGCAGCACCAAGGTACTCAATTGCCTCCTGCCCTCAGTGCTTCAGCACATCAGGGACTCCTATTTTCTTGATCACAGAATCCTAGGATGCGTTGGGTTGGAAAGGACCTGAAAGATCATCCAGTCCCAACCTCTCTGCCAGGGGCAGGACCACTTCCTGCCAGCCCAGGCTGTTCAAGTCCCTGTCCAACCTGGCCTGGGACACCTCCAGGCAGGATGCAGCTCAGAACACAGCTCAAACTGGAGCAGAGGGACTGTTCCCTTTCAGAGGCTGAGAAGTTGAGAACTGAGAAATTCAAGGAAGCTGAGAAAGTTACAGTGGAGAACCAGAACCCTGAGGCAGACTCTAACACCCATCTCCATCTGGCAGTCAGTCCTGACCCCTGGCCTTTCTCTCCATAGATCTCAATAGTCCTTGAGTGGGCAGCAACTGGTTCTTGACAGGAGAGGCAGCAAACACCTTACAATCAGAGAATCAGTCAGGGTTGGAAGGGACCTCAAGGCTCAGCCAGTTCCAACCCCCCTGCCATGGGCAGGGACACCTCACACCACAGCAGGTTGCTCACAGCCACATCCAGCCTGGCTGCAAAAACCTCCAGGGATGAGGCTTCCACCACCTCCCTGGGCAACCTCTGCCAGGCTCTCACCACCCTCATGGGGAACAACTTCTTCCTAACATTCAATCTGAATCTACCCACTTCTGGTTTTGCTCCATTCCCCCCCCCAGTCCTGTCACTACCTGACATTCTCAAAAGTCCCTCCCCAGCTTTCTTGGAGTCCCCTTCAGATCCTGCAAGGCCACAAGAAGGTCTCCTCAGAGCCTTCTCCTCTCCACACTGCACAACCCCAACTCTCTCAGGCTGTCTCCAGAGCAGAGCAGCTCCAGCCCTCTGCTCATCCTCATGGCCCTTCTCTGGACACCTTCCAGCACCTCCAGAGCCTTCCTGGAACAGAGGCTCCAGACCTGGACACAGAGCTCTAGGTGTGGTCTGAGCAGAGTGGAGCAGAGGGGGAGAATCCCCTCCCTGGCCCTGCTGGCCACACTTCTCTTGCTGCAGCCCAGGCTCTGCTTGGCTCTCTGGGCTGCAAGTGCTCACTGCTGGCTCCTGCTGAGCTTCTCCTCCCCCAGCACCCCCAAGGCCTTTTCTTCAGGGCTGCTCTCCAGCCAGTCCCTGCCCAGCCTGTAGTTGTGCTTGGGATTCTTCTGACCCAGCTGCAGGACCTTGAACTTGGTCCTGTTGAACCTCATGAGGTTAGCTTGTGCTCACCTCACCACCTTGCAGGTGATGGGGAAACCAAGCCAAGCTGGTGAGGACCTCCTGGCTCAGAAATAGGTGAGAAGAACCCATCCTCAGTCCTTCTGGCCATCAGCTTCCTTCTCTAAGAAACTCCCTCCAAGCACTCCCTTGGGCTCTTCCCCAACTCACTCCAACTGAGCTCCTGTTAGATGAACACCAGCTCCCAGCTGGGATGTGCTGCTGATAGACCACCAGCACCTGGGTGTTGGTGCAGCTCTGACCTTCCCTCTAGAGCTATTCAGAAGCTTCTAAGGTTTCAAGCTACAAATATTTGCCCCTGAAGTTTGAGCACTGGCACTGGAATAAGTTGTCCGGGGAGGTGGTGGAGTTCCCATCCCTGGAGGTGTTCAAGAAATGTGTGGCCATGGCACTTGAGGACATGGTTTGATGGCCAGGGTGGTTTTAGGTGAAAGGTTGGAATCAATGATCATAAAGGTCTCTTCCAACCAAAACAATTCTGTCACAGAATACCTCAGGTTGGAAGGGACCTTAAAGATCATCTGCTCTAACCTCCTGCCATGGGCAGGACACCTCCCACCAGCCCAGCTTGCTCAAAGCCTCATCCAGCCTGGCCTTGAACACCTCCAGGGAGGAGGCAGCCACAGCCTCCCTGGGCAGCCTGTGCCAGAGTCTCACCACCCTCACACTGAAGAACTTCTTCCTCAGCTCCAGTCTAACCCTGCTCTCCCTCAGCTTCAAACCATTCCCCCTTGTCCTGTCTCTACACCCCCTCAGGAAAAGTCTCTCTGCAGCCTTCCTGTAGGATCCCTTCAGCTATTGGAATGCAGCTCTAAGGTCCTCCTGGAGTCTTCTCTTCCCCAGGCTGTGCTCACAGCAGAGCTGCTCCAGCCCTTGGGTCATCCCTCCAAGAGGTGCAAGAGGAGAGAGAAGCAACCTGAGATTTTGTGTCCTGTGGGGAAGCTGTGTGCAGGAGATGATCAGGAAGAAGAACAGCTTGGGGGTTTTTGAAAGTCTTGGATGCAGCCCCAAAGAGCACACCAGAGGTGGTGTGGCTTGTCCCCAGGCTCTGCAGGTATTACCCTCAACCAGAGCAGCAGAACTGGCTGTGTGAGCACTGCCAGCTGGTGCTACCACAAGCAGATATCTGGGGGAATGTTTCCCCTTTTCCATCCACACACATCCACATCCTTAATCTGAATGAAGATTCGAGTCTGGAGAAGCTGTGAGGAGCTGAGATCATTTCAAAAAGCAAATCCAGAAAGGAAGCCAAAGAAAAGCCCTGCTGTCAGATCCCTCAGACTGATGCTCTTTTGATAAGATCAAGCTCTGCAGAACACTTCATTCCCAGTGACAGCACTCAGGATGAATTGATTGCTCAGCTCCTCAAGAAATCAAACATTTCAGTTGATCACAGCAAAGCTGCTCCAGAAATTCAGCACTGGCTCAGGAAAGTGCTATCAGCCCATGGATGGCTTTCAGTGGAAGAGCTTGGCCTGACCACCAGGATTAAAATCAGAGATATGCTTGAGGTTCCTTTTGGTTTTGCATCTCAAGCTAGGCAGAGGACAATCCACTCCATCATGGAGCCATGGAATGGTCCAGGCTGGAAGGGACCTCCAAAGCTCATCCAGTCCAACCCCTCTGCAGTCAGCAGGGACATCCCCAACTAGATCAGGTTGCCCACAGCCCTGTCCAGCCTCACCTTGAAGATCTCCAGGGATGGGACCTCAAGCACCTCCCTGGGTAACCTGTTCCAGTGCTCCACCACCCTCCTGGTGCAGAACTTGTTCCTCACATCCAATCTCAATCTGCTCTGCTCTAGTTTGAAGCCATTGCCCCTGCTCCTGTCCCTGCAGGCCTTTGCAAACTCTCTCCATCCTTCCTGTAGCCCTTCAGGTACTGCCAGGCTGCTATTAGGTCTCCCCAGAGCCTTCTCTTCTCCATGCTGAACACCCCCAGCTCCCTCAGCCTGTCCTCATAGCAGAGCTGCTCCAACCCCCTGGGCATTTTCATGGCCCTCTTCCATCAGGTCCATGTCCTTCCTATCTTGAGGGCTCCAGTCCTGCACAGAGCACTCCAGGTAAGGTCTCCCCAGAGCAGAGCCAAGTGGCAGAATTACCCCTCTGGATCTCTGGCAAGGCTGCTTTGGATGCAGCCAGGCTGTGATTTGCCTTCTGTGCTGCAAGCTCACACTGCCTGCTCCTGTCCAGCTTCTTGTGAAGATGTTTGAGAGCAGGGCTGGTGAGGAGCAGCTGAGGGACCTGAGGGTGTTGAGCCTGGAGAAGAGGAGGCTGAGGGGAGACCTCATTGCTCTCTACAGCTCCCTGCAAGGAGGTTGCAGTGAGGTGGGGGTTGGGTTCTGCTCCCTAGGATCAGGTGAGAGAAGGAGAGGAAATGGCCTGAAATTGTACCAGGGGAGGGTTAGATTGGAGATGAGGAAAAATTTCTTTGCTGCAAGAGTGGTCAGGGATTGGCAGAGGCTGCCCAGGGAGGTGGTGGAGTCCCCATCCCTGGAGGTGTTCAAGAAAGCTGTGGCCGTGGCACCTGGGGCCATGGCTTAGTGGCCAAGGTGGGGTTGGGTTGAGGGTTGGACTCCATGATCATAGAGAGCTTTTCCAACCCAATCAACTCTGCCATTGTATGTTACAGCTCAGAAGTGGAAGCTGCAGGACATGTCCAACCCAACCCACTCTGTGATTCTCTAACTGCACCTCGAGTTACCCTACTGCCCACTCACCTCCTTGGCAGAGGTGTCTCAGGCACAGAGGGCAACTCCGTGCCACAGTTAAGCTGTTCAGACTGGATCAGGAGCCCTGTGAATGCACTGCTCACATCCCACAGCCTCCTCCAGAGCAGACATCGAGGCCACAACCACAGCCTGGACCTCTCTGGCCACTGCTCCCTGAGACCTCCTCCTGACCCACGCCCTGGTGGCTAAATTAGGGAACCTCTTACATGGCTTCTTCCCTTGGCCCACAGGCTGCTAAGAAGGTCACCATCAGATCACAGCTTAAAGGGCTACCAAGGGCCACCCTAATCCTTGGGAGGACAGGAACTGAGGAGATGCTGCATGACCTAAGCTGGTGATTAGAGCCTGGGGTTATTTCTGACCTGCTCCTACCCTCTGCTGCTTCTGAGAGGACAGCAAAAACAATTTCATCCACCCGGAGTGTGCTGAGCTGCCTAAGGATGATCTGTGAACTTTCACCATGACACACTTCCAACCCTCTGTGGGGGGCTTCAGATATTTCATAGAACCACAGAAGGTCAGAGGTTGGGGTCCTGGAAGGGACCTCCAGAGATCATCCAGCCCAACCCCCCTGCCAGAGTAGGGTCACCCAGGGCAGGTCACACAGGAACACAGCCAGGTGGGGTTGGAAAGGCTCCAGAGAAGGAGATTCCACAACCCCCCTGGGCAGCCTGCTCCAGGGCTCTGTCACCCTCACACCAAAGAAGTTTCTCCTCCTGTTGAGCTGAAATCTTCTCTGTTCCAGTTTCTATCCATTGTTCCTTGGTTTATTGCTGTGCACCACTGAAAAGACCTTGGCCCCCTCCCCTTGCCCCCCACCCCTCAGCTATTGAGAGACATTGATCAGATCCCTCTCAGCCTTCTCTTCTCCACACTAAACAGCCCCAGGGCTCTCAGTCTCTCTTCACAGGGAAGATGCTCAAGTCCCCAAATCATCCTCCTGGCTCTCCCTTGGACTCTCTCCAGCAGGTCTCTGTCTTTCTTTCTGGGCCCTGCCACAAAAATGAGCACTTCCATCACCCTTCCCAGTTCTCTACAGCACAAAAATGAGCATTTCCATGGAATTGTCAGGGTTGGAAGGGACCTCAAGGCTCAGCCAGCTCCAACCCCCCTGCCACGGGCAGGGACACCTCACACCACAGCAGGTTGCTCACAGCCACATCCAGCCTGGCTGCAAAAACCTCCAGGGATGAGGCTTCCACCACCTCCCTGGGCAACCTCTGCCAGGCTCTCACCACCCTCACGGGTAAGATTTTCTCCCTAACATCCAATCTGACTCTACCTACTTCTAGTTTTGCTCCATTCTCCCCCAGTCCTGTCACTCCCTGACACCCTCAAAAGTCCCTCCCCAGCTTTTTTGGAGCCCCCTTCAGATCCTGGAAGGTCTCCTCAGAGCTCTCTCTTCTCCATACTGAACAACCCCAACTCTCTCAGGCTGTCTTTTCATCCTCTTCCCCATCCTCCAGAGTTCCTCTCAATGCTCTTCTCCAATTGCCTGAATCACAGATTTATTCACAGTTTTTTTTTTTTTGGTGTGTTTTTTGCTGCATTCCTCAAGAAATAGGTAGCTTCACAGCTCCCTCTGGAATCAACCTTTATTCTGTGTGCTCCCAATAATTGAAGGGAGAAGTGAAAGATGAAAAAGCAAATAATGAACCAGCAGTGACGAAGAGTTCAGAAGTCCAGAGAAAATGAAGGACTCACAGACTGGGGAAGGTGCTGCAGTTCAAGTCCTGCAGGATAAAAGACATTTCCCTCCACTTGCAGTAAATATCCTGTGTGGAAAGAAGGCTCCACGGTGCAAAACTCCTTAAGGTGCCAACAGCCCAGGCAGAAACTCCAACAGTTGGAGTCTAGAGAGAAGGAGGCTGAAGGGAGACCTCATTGCTCTCTACAGCTCCCTGAAAGGAGGCTGCAGTGAGGTGGAGGTTCATAGAATCACAGAATTGTTAGGGTTGGAAGGGACCTCAAGGATCATTCAGTTCCAACCCCCTGCCATGGGCAGGGACACCTCACACCGCAGCAGGTTGCTCACAGCCACATCCAGCCTGGCTGCAAAAACCTCCAGGGATGAGGCTTCCACCACCTCCCTGGGCAACCTCTGCCAGGCTCTCACCACCCTCATGGGGAAGAACTTCTTCCTCATGTCTAATCTAATCTAATCTAATCTAATCTAATCACCCCTCCTCTAGCTTGGATCCATCCCCCCCAATCCTATCACTCCCTGACACCCTCAAAAGTCCCTCCCCAGCTTTCTTGGAGCCCCCTTCAGATCCTGGAAGGCCACAAGAAGGTCTCCTCAGAGCCTTCTCCTCTCCACACTGCACAACCCCAACTCTCTCAGGCTGTCTCCAGAGCAGAGCAGCTCCAGCCCCCTGCTCATCCTCATGGCCCTTCTCTGGACACCTTCCAGCACCTCCAGATCCTTCCTGGAACAGAGGCTTCAGAACTGGACCCAGAGATCCAGCTGTGGTCTGAGCAGAGTGGAGCAGAGGGGGAGAATCCCCTCCCTTGCCCTGCTGGCCACACTTCTCCTGCTGCAGCCCAGGCTCTGCTTGGCTCTCTGGGCTGCAGTGCTCACTGCTGGCTCCTGCTGAGCTTCTCATCCAGTCTCTTCTCCCCAGTCTCAGATAGTAGAAGGAGAGGAAATGGCCTGAAATTGTGCCAGGGGAGGGTTAGGTTGGAGAGGAGGAAAAATTTCTTTGCTGCAAGAGTGGTCAGGGATTGGCACAGGCTGCCCAGGGAGGTGGTGGAGTCCCCATCCCTGGAGGTGTTCAAGAAAGCTGTGGCCGTGGCACTTGGGGACATGGTTCAGTGGCCATGGTGGGGTTGGGGTGATGGTTGGACTTAATCTCAGAGGGCTTTTCCAACCCAAAGAATTCTATGATTCACTGAAAAAGTTCTGGCAGTTTCCTTTCTGCAAATGCCTTGACAATTAGAAGGAGAAAGGATTTCTTCAACCCTGCTGAACCTCCTCACTTCATTTGCTGAGTTCATTTGCTGCTCTATGGAGTTAGGGCACAGGACTTCTCTTATCCATGCAGAAAAGGGGTTTTTAGCCAGCTCATTTGTTAAACACAGCTGTGTGTCAGAATGCTTCAGTCCTGCTTTGTGACAGGACAATCTCATCACTACCAAGGGAAAGAGCATTAATCTGGAGGCAGAGATTTGGCTTAGACAACTCATAAGGGAACCCAAATTGCCTTTCTCCTCCAACTGCCTCATTGTGGTTTCAAAAAGTGCAGGTGAATCTTTACCCCTCTGTTCTTCAGGGTTTCCTCACTTAACATTTCCACATAAGGTAAGAAAAGTAAAATTCTTGGCTCCTTATTGTACCTGAGGTCCACCAAGCAACAGCAGACCTCCTACCTGCATGATGAAAAGTTTTACCTGGTCATATCTATTTTGTTTCTCCTATCTCCTACAGAAGTTCCCAAGTGAAAGCCCAACCATGTTATCAATTAAATCAAATGTGTTATAGCAGGACTCTCAATCCTGCCAAACTGGAAACTAAGGATCTGCTTTGATCCATCTGCCTCAGAACTGGAGGAGGAAAGTCCACTGTTGGAAACAGCATAGAGTCATAGAATTGTCAGGGTTGGAAGGGACCTCAAGGCTCAGCCAGTTCCAACCCCCCTGCCATGGGCAGGGACACCTCACACCACAGCAGGTTGCTCACAGCCACATCCAGCCTGGCTGCAAAAACCTCCAGGGATGAGGCTTCCACCACCTCCCTGGGCAACCTCTGCCAGGCTCTCACCACCCTCATGGGGAACAACTTCTTCCTAACATCCAATCTAATCTAATCTCCCCACTTCCAGCTTCGATCCATCCCCCCCACTCCTATCACTCCCTGACACCCTCAAAAGTCCCTCCCCAGCTTTCTTGGAGCCTCCTTCAGATCCTGCAAGGCCACAAGAAGGTCTCCTTGGAGCCTTCTCCTCTCCACACTGCACAACCCCAACTCTCTCAGGCTGTCTCCAGAGCAGAGCAGCTCCAGCCCTCTGCTCATCCTCATGGCCCTTCTCTGGACACCTTCCAGCACCTCCAGATCCTTCCTGGAACAGAGGCTCCAGAACTGGACGCAGAGCTCCAGGTGTGGTCTGAGCAGAGTGGAGCAGAGGGGCAGAATCCCCTCCCTGGCCCTGCTGGCCACACTTCTCCTGCTGCAGCCCAGGCTCTGCTTGGCTCTCTGGGCTGCAAGTGCTCACTGCTGGCTCCTGCTGAGCTTCTCATCCACTCATTGCTCTCTCTTCAAGTCATGAATTGTGCATAGCTTCATTACACCCCAAAAATCTTCATCCACCCTCTTGCTGAAGCTAACTCCAGGTTTTCTTCACCTCAAGTCCCACTGGCCCATTCATACTGCCACAGAACTCCCAGAAAACCAGGAAGAGAGCTCCCAGCTCAGGTCTTCACTGACTTCATTGCTCAGGAAGCACAGCAAGTTTCCAACAGCCACCCTGACTCCAGAAGCAGCATTTCACACAGTCTCACAGTACACTAGGTGTTTGAAGGGACCTCCAGAGATCATCAGGTCCAACCCCCCTGCCAGAGCAGCATCACCCAGGGGAGTCTGCACAGGAATGCATCCAGGTGGGGTTGGAAAGGCTCCAGAGAAGGAGACTCCACAACCCCCCTGGGCAGCCTGCTCCAGGGCTCTGTCACCCTCACACCAAAGAAGTTTCTCCTCCTGTTGAGCTGAAATCTTCTCTGTTCCAGTTTGAACCCATTGTTCCTTGGCTTATCACTGTGCACCACCCAAAAGAGCCTGGCCCCCTCCCCTTGACCCCCAGCCCTCAGCTATTGAGAGACATTGATCAGATCCCTCTCAGCCTTCTCCTCTCCAGACTAAATACTCCCAGGGCTCTCAGGCTCTCTTCACAGGGGAGATGCTCAAGTCCCCACTTAGACCACACTGTCACTGGACCTGATCCCTAAACACTTTCTTCTCCCTCCACAGACCCTCTTCTTCTTCAAAGTCTTCATTGATTTGATTGCACAGGAAGCACAGCAAGTTTCTAATAAGCACATTGACTCCATCCAGGACCAGCATTTCCCAGCACTTAGGTCCCACTCTCACTGATCCCTCCACAAAACCTCTTCTCCAAAGAGGTGCTTTCAGCTCAACTTTTCCAGCCAGCCTAGGTCTGGAGGATGTCAAAGCTCATGTCCTGGCACTACCATGCCTGTTGGCACTTTGGAGTTGAGCTGCCTGAGGATGCTCTGTGAACTTTCACTATGGGACACTTCCAACCCTCTATGGGTGGTCTCAAGAAAAGATAGTTCTGGGTCCTGTCACCAAAATGAGCATTTTCATCACCCTTTCCACTTCTCCAGAGTTTCTTTTGATTTAGGAGGGTATCCTCCTCATCTATGGCCTGAGAACACTGCTGTACTTTTAGGGGATGGAGGAACCTCTCTGTCCTGATCCAAATGCTAAGAAACACAGCCCTGAGTTGCTGGTGTTCAGGGAAATCCCAAGAGTGTGCTTTCTCCAGCCCATTTCCAGGAGCACAGACTCACAGCAGCATTCAGGTTGGAAAAGAGCCTCAGCATCACCAAGTCCAACCACTGACCCTGCTCTGCAAGGGTCACCCCTAAACCACAGCCCCAAGCACCACATCCAAACCACCTTCAAACACAGCCAGGCTTGGGGACTCCACCACCTCCCTGGGCAGCACATTTCAATCCACTCTTGATGGGAAAAACGTTTTCTACTGTCCAGTTTAACCCTCCCCAGTCACAGCTTGAGGCCATCCCCTCTTGTTCTATCACTAATTACCTGGGAGAAGAGACCAGCACCAACCTCTCCACAACCTCCTTTCAGGGAGTTGTAGACAGCAAGGAGGTCTCCCCTCAGCCTCCTCTCTTTCACACTAACCATCCCCAGCTCCTTCAGTCTCTCTTCATCAGATTTCTTCTCCAGGCCCTTCCCAGCTTCCTTGCCCTCCTCTGCCCTGGCTCCAGCACCTCCACATCTCTCTTGAACTGAGGTGCCCCAAACTGGACACAACACTCAAGGTGTGGCCTCCCCAGAGCTGAGTCCCAAGGGACAATCCCCTCCCTGCTCCTGCTGGACACAGCATTGCTGATCCCAGCCAGGATGCCTTTGGCTTTCTTGGCCACCTGGGCACTGCTGGCTCCTCTTCAGCTGCTTGTCCAGCAGCACCCCCAGCTCCCTTTCTGCTAGGCAGCTTTTCAGCTACTCTGCTTACCCTGAGCAGAGGCAGGGCCAGGGGTTTGACCCAACTCTGGGCATCCTCTTCACCACAACAGCAGCTCTGCAAGGCATGGTCTGCCCCCAGCACAACATCTCCTGGCCACACCGCTTCTCCCCAGCTCCTCCTTGCAACCTCTCGTGCTGAGGGCTGCACCAGGCAAGTCAAGAGCAGAGTCCACCTCTACATCACCCAAAAGTTTCACTCACAGTCACATCCACTCACCACAAACTGCAAACAGGACTTTGAGAGGCAAAACAAGCAATGAACCAGAAGGGAAAACGTGCCCAAACCCATCGCCACCTGCCCACTGGGGTGGAACTGAAGCCACCACCAGCAGCATACCAGGGACTGGCAGGGTCTCAGCACATCCACCAGCCTTGCAATTCCTTGAGTGCTTACACCAGGCCAGGATATGGCCACTTCAGCAGGCTCAAGGAGGGAACACTTTCAGCCTGCACCCAAGCTGAAGCCCACTCAGACAACTCAGTGTCCCAAGCAAGATGTCCTTGCTGCCCCACATCTCACTGCAGAGTCCCACCTTGAGCAGCACAACCTCAGCAGCTGGGCACTGCAGGGCTCTCTCCCACCACTCCTCACCTCCAAAGGTACCTCCAGGCACAGCTTCTTACCTGGGACTGCTGTGGGCACTTGGGGGTCTGTCAGTCACAGCTCCGGGAGCAGGTGCAGCACCCCCTCTATGGTCTCAGCTTCACCCTGCAAGAATCAGGACACAGAAGGGTTTTGTTGGGTTGTTTTTTTTTTTCCTTTGCCAGTGGTGGTAAGCAGATAATCCAGTTACCTTCTGACCCCCCCCAGCAGAGAAGGGTGTGTGCTGTGCTGGAGAGAAAAGCTGCTGGCTGGTTGTCTGCAAGGATCAGAGCCAGCACTCTCCAAGCTCAGACTCTGAGCTGCTTAGCAAGGAGCTCAGAGCAGAGCAGACAGACAAGGTTGTGTTCACAGGGCTGAGCACTTGGGTAGCTGCTGGGCAAGTGGGTCAGGCTGCTCTGGGAAATCACACGGGAATTGCTACCTCAGCAGGGGCAGGGAAGTGATTGTGCCCCTGGAGTGGGCACTGGTGAGGCTGCACCTCAAGTTCCGGGGTCAGGTTTGGGACTCTCACTCCAAAAAGGACATTGAGGGCTGGAGCAGGTCCAGAGAAGGGCAACAAAGCTGGTGAAGGGGTCTGGAGAACAGGGCTGGGGGGGAAGAGTTGAGGGAGCTGGGGGTGTTCAGTCTGGAGAAGAGGAGGCTGAGGGAGACCTCATTGCTCTCTGCAGCTCCCTGCAAGGAGGTTGCAGTGAGGTGGGGGTTGGGCTCTGCTCCTTAGGATCAGGTGAGAGAAGGAGAGGAAATGGCCTGAAATTGTGCCAGGGGAGGGTTAAGTTGGAGATGAGGAAAAATTTCTTTGCTGCAAGAGTGGTCAGGGATTGGCACAGGCTGCCCAGGGAGGTGGTGGAGTCCCCATCCCTGGAGGTGTTCAAGAAAGCTGTGGCCATGGCACTTGGGGCCATGGTGGTGTTGGGTTGATGGTTGGAGTTGATGATCTCAGAAGGCTCTTCCAACCCAAACAATTCTGTTGTTCCATGTTACAGCTCAGAAGTGGAAGCTGCAGGACCTTTCACAGCACTTCTATGCTGGGCAACACCCAAGAGCTTGCTGAGCAGGCTCCTCAGACAGTAGTGTTGGCACAGCTCCTTGCAGGAGCATCATCACTACTGCCCCAGGAGCCTGCTGAGCTGGAGGGCTGCAGAGCATGGCTGCTCATCCCATTAAGAACTGGGCTAAGTGCTTTAGAGAGAGTTCATCAACTCCTCTGCAACTAACCACAGATTCCTCTCCCAGTCCCAGCACTCCAGGCAAGGAGCTGGGAGCTGTGGTTGCCCGGATGGGATGCAGTAAGAACTTCTCAGTGCTCTCTGTAGCTCTGTGCTCCAGCACAAGGACTGTCCTGAGCTCACAGGCTGCACAGTCCAGAGCTGTTGGGAGCTGGATCCAGCTCTCCATATTCCCACTGCAGTGCCTATCCATTCACACCTGACTTAAACCCATTCCTTCAAAGCAGCCTGCTTGGGCTAGCCCTGATCCTAAACAGAGGCACTAAAGCAGTCTCCTCAAACCAGAGGTGACTCCCACCCCTGGCCTCCCTAGCAAGGTTTCTTTTATTGGCAGAACAATGCTGTTCCCACCCTGCTCTGTGAAATCCTCAGGTCCTTGGGCTGCCTGCTCCTGTGGGGAGGGCAGGAGGGGCACTTTGGGCTCCTGCCACCCATCATAAATGTTTAGAGATGGATGGTTATAGTTCATCCAGCCTGCCAGGAGAGACCTTCTGTATTGAGAGGCTCAATTCAGTCTGAGTTATGGTACAGCACTGCAAAAGGTCAAACTGGAATGAAGCTCTTAATTAAAACAGAGAAAGCACTCAAGAGACAGAGAAATGAAGCCCTGGGCTCCAACCAGCAACCAGGTCACACATATCTAAGGAGCTGCTCAGAGGTGACATGCTGGCTTGCACAGGAGAAGCCTCTGCACACCTCCAGAAGGAGAATCCCTCCTGCACTGGGGTTCAGAGCTCTGCCTTTAAAAGCCACCACAGTGACAAAGGCTGCAAGCAGGGGATGCTGCCAGCAGGCCACGTTTCCCATCATCCAACAACCCAACAAAGGGTTCAGGATGATGAACTCCCCAGGGCTGTTCCAGCAGTTCCCCTCCATGGTTTCAGCTCTCCAGAGATCTGGGCAGCATCTCTCAGAAGTTAGAATCCTAGAATCAGTCAGGGTTGGAAGGGAGCACAAGGATCATCTAGTTCCAACCCCCCCGCCATGGGCAGGGACACCTCACACTAGAAGTTCAACTGCAGCTGTGAAGTGCTGGAATGAAAGAGCAGCAGCAGCTCTGCTCTTGGTTCCACTGTGCCCCTCCCTGAGATCAAATCACTGCACCTCCCTGCGCCCTTAGGATGTGAAGTTAAGACTCAGATGAGGTCCACACAGTTGCCTGACAGCCTGGAGTGGAAGCTGTGCAGGAGGTGGCACAGAAACGCCTCACCACTAGCAGGATCAAGGGAACTAAGAGCAGCAAGTCCTCCTCTGCTGCTGCACTACCCCTCACCTCCCACCAGCTACATGAAAGACCAAACTGTCCTGCTCTCACCCTGAGCTCCTCACTGCATCAGGCACAGGATCCCAGAGTGCCACCTTGGAAGGCACCCCCAGGATCACCTGCTCCAACCTCTCTAGGTGACAGCAGAGTTCAGCTGAGCTGCTCAGCACCCTGCCAGGCTGAGTCTTCAACCTGTCCATTGGAGGGCACTCCACTGCTTCCCTTGGGAGGTGATTCCAGTGTCTGACTGTGCTCAAGGGGAAACCTTTTCTTCTGGAGTGCAATGGGAATGTCCCCAGCAGTGACTTGTCCCCATCACCTCTTGTCTTGTCCATGGGACTCTTTGTAAACAGGGAGCCTCCATGCTCCTGGCAGCCACCCTCTATGGACTGGTCCATGGAGGTAAGGTCTGTCCTAAGCCTCCTGCAGGCTGAACAAGCTCAGCTCTCTCAGCTTTTCCTCACGTGGCAGAGGGCTGCCATTCCTCTGAGCATTCCTGTGGCCCTTCTCTGGACACTTCCCAGCCTTTCCACATCTCTTTTGGACAGCAGGGACCAAACCTGCACCCAGTGCTCCAGGTGTGGGCTGACCAGAGTGCTAACACATTCCAGCAGCAGAAGCAGGAGCCTCCAAGGCTGGAGGCCAGCAGTGCAAGTGCATCACCCTGTGATTCTCCTAGAACCACTTCAGCCCATGATGGGGAAGTGAAGGAGGAAGGAGCTCTGTACCCTGCCAGAACACCACAACCTCTTTCAAACACAGTAACTGCCCTGAAAGGTGCTGCTCTGTTTGCACTCTGGGATCCCAGAACCTTTCCCTTCCATCCCTGAATCATAAGGGGCAGAAAAATTAAACATAAACTCTCCAAGAGAAAAGCCAAACTCACTGAAGGGTAATAAATCACAGAGGCTGGATGGCATTCTGAGGAAGCTGTGGGCAGGAACAAAGGATGAAACAGCAGAGATAGTGACTAAGATATATCATAGACCCTTAAAAACCCAAGCCTCATCCCCCAGGGCACAGGACCACCACAAGAGACTGAATGTTGATGAAGCAGCAAAGGGAATTGTCCTACAAGGTGGTGGGGTTGGGGTGGGAGGGTGGTGGGGTTGGGGGGAGGGTGGTGGGGTTGGGGTGGGAAGGTGGTGGGGTTGGGGTGGGAAGGTGGTGGGGTTGGGGAGAGGGTGGTGGGGTTGGGGAGAGGGTGGTGGGGTTGGGGAGAGGGTGGTGGGGTTGGTGGGAAGGTGTGGGGGTTGGTGGGAGGCTGGGGGGGGTTGGTGGGAGGCTGGGGGGGGGTTGCTGGGAGGCTGGGGGGGCGTTGGTGGGAGGCTGGGGGGGGTTGGTGTGAGGCTGGGGGGGGTTGGTGGGAGGCTGGGGGGGTGTTGGTGGGAGGCTGGGGGGGTGTTTGGTGGGAGGCTGGGGGGATGTTGGTGGGAGGCTGGGGGGATGTTGGTGGGAGGCTGGGGGGGTGTTGATGGGAGGCTGGGGGGGTGTTGGTGGGAGGCTGGGGGGGTGTTGGTGGGAGGCTGGGGGGATGTTGGTGGGAGGCTGGGGGGATGTTGGTGGGAGGCTGGGGGGGTGTTGATGGGAGGCTGGGGGGGCGTTGGTGGGAGGCTGGGGGGGTGTTGGTGGGAGGCTGGGGGGGTTGGCTGGGGGGAAGGTTCCAGTGTCCCACCACACTTGCAGTGGCACCAGCAGCAGGCTCAGTCAGACTGCAGGGAAAGCAGAGAGGGAAGAGCCCAGTGCTGCAGTGGGGATGCACACAGCAGCTAGCACAGATTCCCAGGGTGCAGCAGGTTGAAGGGACCCTCAAAGGTCCCCCCCTCAACCGCTCTGCAGTCAGCAGGGGCAACTCCAACTAGATCAGGCTGCACCAGGACACATCCCTGGGCAGCCTGTTCCAGTGTCTCAGCACCCTCATTGTGCAGCACTTCCTCCTGAGGTCCAACCTACATCTGCCCTGCTCCAATTCCAAACCACTGCCCCTTCTCCTATCACTCCAAGCCCTTCTGGACAGTCCCTCCCCAGCCTTCCTGTAGGTCCCCTTCAGATAGTGAAATGCAGCTCTAAGGTCTCCCTGGAGCCTTCTCTGAACAGCCCCAACTCTCACAGCCTGTCCTCATAGGAGAGGTGCTCCAGTCCTCTGATCATCTTTGTGGCCTCCTCTGGACCCACTCCAGCAGGTCCAGGACCCTCTTGTTTTGGGGGTCCCATAGGTGAACACAGCACTGCAGGTGAGGTCTCAGCAGAGCAGAGCAGAGGGCAGGATCTCCTCTCTCGACCTGCTGGCCACATTTCTTTTGCTGCAGTCTGCTCCCAGACTGGATGCTCTCTCACCTGACAATCTGAGATTCTCACAGCAACATTTCCAGCAACCTGAAAGCCTCCCCAGGGTAGAGCCAGAGGCACAGTCTCCTGGGCACAGTACACCTCAGCATCCATTTGCATCTCCTAAACAAGAGCCACCTTTAATTTGGCAGGCACCTCCTACTTCATTAAGCTTAAAGACCTTGCTCCCCAGGGGTTTGCTCCTCAGCTGGGGCAGGAAATGAAAGGAAGAGAGAGAGAAAAAAAAGAAAAGGCAATTTAATTGGGGATGAAGCTTCATCTCCACACTGCCTATCACAATTATCTGGCATTTAAGACTTCAGTGTGGAGCAGGTGTGAAATGGCACCGGCTCTGGGTAGGCATAAAAGAGGAAGCCACCAGCAGCAGCTCTCAGATGGTGCAGCTGGGAAACTCCCTTTGGTTTTGGTTCCTTTCTTCCTTTGTTCCCTCAATCTTCTCTGAAAACAATTCCTTTGGCATAAGAGAGAAGAATCAGAGAATCACAGAATCACAGAACTGTCAGGGTTGGAAGGGACCTCAAGGCTCAGCCAGTTCCAACCCCCCTGCCATGGGCAGGGACACCTCACACCACAGCAGGTTGCTCACAGCCACATCCAGCCTGACTGCAAAAACCTCCAGGGATGAGGCTTCCACCACCTCCCTGGGCAACCTCTGCCAGGCTCTCACCACCCTCATGGGGAACAACTTCTTCCTAACATCCAATCTGAATCTCCCCATTTCTACTTCTGCTCCATTCCCCCCAGTCCTATCACTCCCTGACACCCTATAAAGTCCCTCCCCAGCTTTCTTGGAGCCCCCTTCAGATCCTGCAAGGCCACAAGAAGGTCTCCTGGGAGCCTTCTCCTCTCCACACTGCACAACCCCAACTCTCTCAGGCTGTCTCCAGAGCAGAGCAGCTCCAGCCCTCTGCTCATCCTCATGGCCCTTCTCTGGACACCTTCCAGCACCTCCAGATCCTTCCTGGAACAGAGGCTCCAGAACTGGACCCAGAGCTCCAGGTGTGGTCTGAGCAGAGTGGAGCAGAGGGGGAGAATCCCCTCCCTGGCCCTGCTGGCCACACTTCTCCTGCTGCAGCCCAGGCTCTGCTTGGCTCTCTGGGCTGCAAGTGCTCACTGCTGGCTCCTGCTGAGCTTCTCCTCCCCCAGCACCCCCAAGGCCTTTTCTTCAGGGCTGCTTTCCAGCCAGTCCCTGCCCAGCCTGTATTGGTGCTTGGGATTGCCCTGACCCAGCTGCAGGACCTTGCCCTTGGTCTTGTTGAACCTCAGGAGGTTTGCTTGTGCTCACCTCTCCAGCCTGCCAAGGTCCCTCTGGATGGATCCCTTCCCTCCAACAAAGCCAAGTGCAAGGTCCTGCACCTGGGTCAAGGGAACCCCAAGGAGAAAGGGAAGCTGGGTGAGAAGGGGACTGAGGGCAGCCCTGCAGAGAAGAACATAGAGGTGCTGGTGAATGAGGCACCTGACATGGGCTGGCAGTGGCTGCTGACAGCCCCAAAAAGCCAACTGTGTCCTGGGCTGCATCAACAGCAGTGACTGCCAGGGTGAGGGAGGGGATTCTGCCCCTCTGCTCTGCTGAGACCCTGCCTGGAGTACTGTGTCCAGCTCTGGAGTACCCAGCACAAGAAGGATATGGAACTGCTGGAGTGGGTCCAGAGGAAGCCACAAAGATGATCAGAGGGCTGGAGAACCTCCCCTATGGGGACAGACTGTGGGAGTTGGGGTTGTTCAGCCTGGAGAAGAGAAGGGGAGAACTCAGAGCAGCCTTCCAGGACCTGAAGGGGCTACAGAAAAGCTGGAGAGGGACTTTTTGTAAGGGGCAATGGTTTGAAACTAGAACAGGGTAGATTTATACTGGACATTAGGAAGAAGCTCTTCACTAGGAGGGTGGTGAAGTACTGCAAGAGGCTGCCAAAGGAAGTTGTGGATGTCCCCTCCCTGGAAGTGTTTAAGGCCAGGCTGGATGAAGCTCTAAGCAACCTGGGCTGGTGGGAGGTGTCCCTGCCCATGGCAGGGGGGTTGGAACTGGATGGTCTTGAAGGTCCCTTCCAACCCAAGCCATTCTATGATCCACCTGCCCTGCAGCTGCCCAGCTGGAGGTGGCTGGGAGCAAGCCATGCCTTGCCTGAGGCAGGCAGCACAGAGCACTGTCTGTAATGAAGAGATGAAACTCTAAACATGTCCCAGCCCAGGCTGGCATCAGGGACAGGTCACTTTTCCTGTTCCACTTCAAGGGGCAAAGCCTACAGCTCCCCACCCTTTCTAATTTTAGATCACAACCTCTCCATCTTCCGCCTGTAAATTCTCTCCTGCTGTCCAAAGGTCACCAGGCCAGCTGCAAAGCTATTTTTTCACATCTTTGCTCGTCTGGAGGCACCTTGCTGCCTCCTCCCACCAGGAAAAATGCTGACACCAAAACTAATGAGTGGGCAGCAGGGCTGCAGGTCGAGTAAGGCACTGCAGACAGGGCTGGCCTTTAAGGGACCAGCCAGAAATTCAAGAGATTCCAGGAGAGGGCAGCTCCTGGCTCTTCCCCAGACTCCCCTCCTGACCTTGGGCTCCTGCTCTGTGTCTCAACCTCACCTCTAGTAATGAAGGCTAACAGCCCTCCCACAGCTGGTCACAAGGCTACATTCCTTTGGTTAGGAAATCTCTTGGGCTGGGCACAGAGCTCCTCTCACAATAAAGTCCTCTTGTGTTGGGGGCCACTGAGCTGGTGAGGTCTCCCCAGAGCAGAGCAGAGCAGAGGGGCAGGATCCCCTCTCACCATTCCTGGCCACACTGCTTTGGATGCAGCCCAGGCTGCCCTTGGCCTTCTGTGCTGCCAGTGCCCATTGCTGGCTCCTGTCCAGCTTCTCCCCCACCAGCACCCCCAGGTCCTTCTCTGCAGGGCTGCTCTCAGTCTCATCACCCCCAGCCTGGATTGATATTGAAGGCTGCTCTCACCTGGGTTCAGGACCTTGCATTTGGCCTTATTGAGCCTCACGAGAACCTCCTCAGCCACCTCTTAGCCTGTCCAGATCCCTCTGGATGCCATCCTGTCCTTCAACTGCACCACTCAGCTTGGTGCCATCTGCAGACTTGCTGAGGGTGCCTCAACCTCAGTGTCTACAGCAGTGATGAAGAGATTGAGCAGCACTGGTCCCAGCATGGACCCCTGAAGGACAGCACTTGTCACCCATCTCCATCAGGACACTGAGCCATAGAGCTGGTTTGTAACTGGGTAACAGACTGGCTTGTAACTGGATTGTAACTGGGTTATACACTGGTTCATACACCGGTTTATACCTGCTGAATACACTGGTTTATACCTGGTTAATAATTGGTTTATATACTGGTTTATACATGGCTTATACCTGGTTTATACCTGGTTTATACAGTGGTTTATACCTGGTTTATAACTGGTTTATACACTGGTTTATATCTGGTTTATAACTAGTTTATACACTGGCTTATAACTGGTTTAATCACTGGTTTATACACTGGTTTCTACCTGGTTTATATCCTGGTTTATACACTGGTTTATACTTGGTTTATACACTGGTTTATAATTGGTTTATACACTGGTTTATAACTGGTTTAATCACTGGTTTATACCTGGTTTATACACTGGTTTATACTTGGTTTATACACTGGTTTATATACTGGTTTATAACTGGTTCATACCTGGTTTATAAACTGGTTTATAACTGGTTTAATCACTGGTTTATCCATTTGTTTATACCCTGGTTTATACATTGGTTTGCAACTGGTTTATACACTGGTTTATACATTGGTTTGTAACTGGTTTATAACTGGTTTACATACTGATTTATACATGGTTTATACAATGGTTTATACTTGGTATATACATTGGTTTATACTGGTTTATACACTGGTTTATAACTGGTTTAATAACTGGTTTATAACTGGTTTACACACTGATTTATAACTGGTTCATAACTGGTTTATAAGTGGTTCATACCCTGGTTCATAGCTGGTTCATACCCTGGTTCATACCTGGTTTAACACATATAAATGGTCTATACCCTGGTGGTTTCTCCCTGGTTTCTCCCCACTTCTCCCCCCACTCCATCCCCAGCTCAGCTCAGTGCTTGACTTCAGCCAGCTCTGGTCCAGCAGCCCTGCCATGGCTCTGCTGCACTCCCTCCTCTCTCCCTCATTTGTGTATCTATTAGCCAGGCCTAAGATCACTTTTTTTAATGGCTTCTTCCTTACCTGCCCTGCTGCTTAATCCCAGCCCCAGCAGCAGCAGGCAGGTTGCAGAGACCAGGAGGCTGACATTCCTCTGCTGAGTAATTTGCAGTGCATTTGTTGCCTAATGGAGTAATTTTTTGGTGGTTATTGTTCCCTCTGCTGCTGGGACATTGCTTCTTGTTAAATATTCTTATCTGTTGCACACAGTTCTGTGCAGGGCATGAACCCCTGGCACTGCTCTCAAGCCAGTTTGTCATTCCCTCCCCATCCTGTTCAATATCTCTATTGATGATCTGGGCCAGGGGATTGAGTCCATCATCAGTGAGTTTGCAGATGACAGCAAGTTAGGAGCAGGTGTGGAGCTGTTGGAGGGGAGGAGAGCCCTGCAGAGGGACCTGGCCAGGCTGGATGGCAGAGGCCAATGGGATGAGATTGAACAAGGCTGAGTGCAGGGTTCTACACTTTGGCCACAACAACCCCAGGCAGTGCTACAGGCTGGGGACAGAGTGGCTGAGAGCAGCCAGGCAGAGAGGGACCTGGGGGTGCTGGGTGACAGCAGCTGAACAGGAGCCAGCAGTGTGCCCAGGTGGGCAGGAGAGCCAATGGCATCCTGGCCTGGATCAGGAACAGTGTGGCCAGCAGGAGCAGGGAGGTCATCTGCCCTGTGCTCAGCTCTGGTTAGGCCACACCTTGAGTACTGTGTCCAGTTCTGGGCTCCTCAGTTCAAGAGAGATGTTGAGGGACTGGAAGGTGTCCAGAGAAGGGCAACAAGGCTGGGGAGGGGTCTGGAGCACAGCCCTGTGAGGAGAGGCTGAGGGAGCTGGGGGTGTTCAGCCTGCAGAAGAGGAGGCTCAGGGCAGACCTCATTGCTGTCTACAACTCCCTGAAGGGAGGTTGTAGCCAGGTGGGGGTTGGGCTCTTCTCCCAGGCAAGCAGCAGCAGAAGGAGGGGACACAGTCTCAAGCTGTGCCAGGGCAGGTCTAGGCTGGATGTTAGGAGGAAGTTCTTCCCAGAGAGAGAGATTTGCCGTTGGGATGTGCTGCCCAGGGAGGTGGTGGAGTCACCATCCCTGGAGATGTTCAAGAGAAGCCTGGATGAGGCACTTGGTGCCATGGTCTGGTTGATTGGATAGGGCTGGGTGCTAGGTTGGACTGGGGGATCTTGGAGGTCTCTTCCAACCTGGTTCATTCTGTGATTCTCTGATTCTATGATTCTGTGAGTCTCTGATTCTCTGATTCTCTGATTCTATGATTCTATTATTCTGTGATTCTCTGATTCTCTGAATCTATGATTCTCTGATTCTATCCTCTCAGCTGAGCTTCACTCCATTTATTGTATCTTTTTTTTTTCCATCTTTTTTTTTCCTTACCCCATTAATTCAGGACCCATTAAAAACAAACAAACAAATAAACAAAACAACAAAGAAAAGCAAACTCTCAGCTGTTCAGTTTGACACCTGGCTAGGAAATGAGCTTGGGTGGCACCAGCTGCCCAGGGAGGTCAGGTAAGGCTGCCCATGCAAATCCAGCAGCAGCCTCTCATGCAGGAACCCCCAAAAGAGGAGCATGGCTTCAGCTGGCAGGCAGCTGAGCCTCAGGGGCTGTGCAGTGCCTTCTCCCAGCAGGGTTTGCAGGGGGTGAACAGCATCAGCTCACACCACCCTCTCTTGGCAGAGGACAGGAAGGGCCATCCTCAGCCAGGCTGGGAGCACACAGCAGTGCTGAGCCATCCTCCTCAGGACCTGGCACAGCTCAGAGGAGCCTGCTCACACCAAGGGGAAGCTACTCCATCTGCTCAGCCTCACTCTTCCTCTCTGACCAGATAAATACCATCCTGCCCCCCTTATGTGCTGCTTCCTCTGAGGGCAGCTGTGATGGAGATAGTCAAGGAGAGGCTGCACAGGGCCCTGGGCAACCTGCTCCAGTGGAGGATGTCCTGCTGACTGCAGGGGGGTGGACTGGGTGACCTTTGGAGGTCCCTTCCAATGCAGATGATTCTATGATTGATTCTCTGTAGGGATGGGGATGCAGGGGCACCCTGAGACCCCCATATCCCACCTGCTCCACCTTGCCAGGCCAAACCAACCAGCATCTCACAGAATGTGAGGTGATTTGGGAGGGACCTCCAAAGCTCATCCAGTCCAACCCCCCCTGCCAGAGCAGGATCACCTAGAGCAGATCACACAGGAACACATCCAGGCAAGGACTGAAAGTCTCCAGAGAAGGAGACTCCACACCCCCCTTGGGCAGCCTGTTCCAGTACTCTGGGACCCTCACAGTGAGGAAGTTCCTGCTCATGTTGAGGTGGAACCTCCTGTGCTGTGGTTTATATCCATTACCCCCAGTCCTGGGTGAGCACACAGCTCCTGCTCCACACAGGCACCCAGGGATGCTCTGCCAGCAGTGGTGCTGATGGAGACACACTCAGAAGCACTCACAGAATGTTAGTGGCTGAAAGGATCACCCAGTCCAACCCCACTGCCAGAACAGGACCACCTACAGCAGGCCACACAGGAACACATCCAGGCAGGTTTTGAATCTCTCCAGAGAAGGAGACTCCACAACCCCCCTGGGCAGCCTGCTCCAGGGCTCCAGCACCCTCACACTGAAGTTTTCCCATGGCACCTCCTCTGTCCCAGCTTGCACCCACTGCTCCTTGTCCTCTCATTGGACATCCCTGAGAAGATGCAAGGCAGAAGCTCCTAAACTGAACAGTTTTGGTCCATAGCTGACCCTTGGGACCCTCCCTTGTAATCCTGGGGCAGTCTGCACACACCTTCTGCTGCTGCCTCTCACAGAGCTGCCTCCCTCAGCCTGTCTCATATTCAGCACAGCCATCACCAACTCCCAGGCAAACAAATATTCAGGGGTCAGGTCCTCAGCTGAGCTGCACCAGGAAGAAAAGAAACTGCACAGCTACCCTCCCCTTATCTAAACTGGGACAGAGGAAAGGGCAAGAGCTGGCTTCACATGTTTGGAGAGGTAAGGGAAAAGTCACACAGTCACAGGTTTGGAAAGGAGCCTCAAAGCTCATCTTGTCCAACCCCCCTGCAGGCAGCAGGGACACCACCAGCTAGAGCAGGCTGCACAGGACCCCAGAAAGTTGGAGCTTGAATGCCTCCAGGGATGGAGCCTCAACCACATCCCTGGGCAAGCTGTTCCACCTTCATTGTGCAGAACTTCCTCCTGATGTCCAACCTAAAGTCTACCCTGCTTCAGTTTCAATCCATTGCCCCTTGTCCTGTCACCACAGGCCCTTCTCAACAATCCCTCCCCAGCCTTCCTGCAAAGCCTTCAGATACTGAAATGCAGCTCTAAGGTCTCCCTGGAGCCTTCTCTTCTCCAGCTCCCTCAGCCTGTCCCCATAGCAGAGGTGCTCCAGCTTTCTGATCATCTTTGTGGCCACTTCTGGACCCTCCCCAGCAGGTCCATGTCCCTTTTTCCAAGTCAGGTCCTGTCCAGGTCTGGGGACAGGATGTCCTGCAGCTAAAAATACAGAGGCAAGCCAAAAAGCCAAGGCTAGCAAAAGGCCTTGGTAGGGTGAGCAGAGCCTAAAGCAGAGGCTGTTTATCTGTGCAGGCAGCACCTGCCCAGCTCCCCACACTTGCTGCCTGCATGATGGACAGGCTCCTGCCAGCTGAAGGAGTCCAGTTTCTCCTGCAGACACAGGGCTTCCCTCTCCAGTGCCCTCCATGCAGGCTCAGGACTCGCAACTATTTTGAGGTTGCTGCATGAAGCAGGGCAGGGGGAGTGGCACGGGATGGAAATCACTGCTCTGGCAAAGGCTCTCCTGCCTGCCACCACAACAGGGAGCTCTGGATCTCAGCTCAGCAGGGGCTGTGCTCAAATATGTCCAGAGTTTGTGAGACCCAAGGCGCAAACCTCTCCAGGAGGCTGTAGCAGCAGGGCAGATGGGGTGGGAGATGTCCTGTGCCTGGGGAAGGATTGGGCTGCTCTCTGCTGCCCAGTCTGAATGCATTTCCTGGATCCAAGATGGCATCTAGGGCTGGGAGTGCCAGGGTGAGGGACAATGGCTTTGAGCTGGGAGGGAGGAGACTGAGACTGGAGATGAGGAAGAAATTCTTTGCAGTGAGGGTGGGGAGACACTGGCACAGGTTGCCCAGGGAGGCTGTGGCTGCCCCCTCCCTGGAGGTGTTCAAGGCCAGGTTGGATGAAGCCTTGAGCAATCTGGGCTGGTGGGAGGTGTCCCTGCCCATGGCAGGAGGATGGAACTGGATGACCTTTCAGGTCCCTTCCAACCCAAACCTATTCTCTGAAAGGTTTTCTCAGCCTGGTTTTGCTCCCACCTTGCTTGTATAGGACTCTGGGTAACCACAAGGAAAGCCCAGGAGCAGAAGCAGGGTAAGGCACAGGGGAGAGCTGCTTGGCAGAGTCCTCCTCTCCTCCACACCTCTGAAGTTTCATTCAGCAAGGGTGGAGAGCGCTGAGGTAGAGTCCAGCCTGTGTTGGGCAGCAGCAGCTGGGGTCTGCAGGCAGGAGGAGGAAGAGGAGGAAGAGGAGGAGGAGAAGGAGGAGGATAAGGAGGAAGAGGCCTCCTGCTCACAGTCAGCAGCATTTACAACAGCAACTCTTGAGCTAAGCAGACCCAGGAAGCTTTCTGAAGTCAGGCCACAAGCAGCAGAAGGTCCTGCTGAATGAGCTGCATGGAGCAATGCATCAACAGCAAGGGCAGACACACAGGACAGACACACAGCCAGGCAGAACTGAGGCAAAGGACAGGAGACCTTCTGCTGGTGACTGAGCCTTCAGACCCATTTCTGCAGAGCCATGTGTCCTACCCACAAGCTTTGAGGCCAGCAGGAGGGAATCACAGAACGGTTTGGGTGGGAAGGGACCTTCAAGATCAGTCAGTTCCAACCCCCTGCCATGGGCAGGGACACCTCCCACCAGCACAGCTTGCTCAAGGTCTCATCCAGCCTGGCCTTGAACACCTCCAGGGAGAGAGCAAACATAACCTCCCTGGGCAACCTGTTCCAGTATCTCCCCACCCTCACTCTCAACAATTTCTTCCTCCTCTCCACTCTCAATCTCCCCTCTCCCAGCTCAAAGCCATTGTCCCTCATCCTGGCACTCCCAGTCCCTCCCCAGCTCTCCTGGAACTCCTTCAGGTCCTGGAAGGCTGCTCTGAGGTCTCCGTGGAGCCTTCTCTTCTCCAGGCTGACAGCCCCAACTCTCCCAGCCTGCCCCAACAAGGGAGGTTCTCCAGTCCTCTGATCATCTTTGTAGCCTCCTCTGAACCCTCTCTAACAGTTTCATGTCCTTCTTGTGCTGGAGACCACAGAACTGGATGCAGTGTTCCAAGTGGGGTCTCACGAGAGCAGAGCAAAGGGAAAGAACCTCTTCACCTCCTTGGGAAGCATCTCTGCACCTCCTTGGGAAGCATGTCTCCACCTCCCTGGGAAGCCTGAGCAGCCTGAGCAGACATCAGGTCAACCCTTTCTCTTGGGCCACCTCTGTTGGACACCCAGGCACAGCCAACACTTTGCAGCTCCACAGTGCAGTGTCCCCTGTAGAGTGCTGGGAGTGCTGCAGCATGTGGGGAGCAGGAGCCTGCTGGGGAGATGCTCAGCTGGGATGCCAAGTGTGTAAGAGTGGGGATCCAAGAGATCTCTGTCCCAAGAGGTCACACCTCCTGGCAGTGCCAGTGTGTCCACTCCTAGGGCTGGGACCTCTTCCTGCCTGGAGCAAGAGACATGGCACAACATGATGCCAGCATCTGGGAGGTCAGGCATCAGCCCTTCTGGCAGGGAAAGCTTCTCCTCTGGCCCCCAAACTATGGCTGGATCCTCCATTTCTAGCAAACTTACCCTGTGCTTACCTCCCACCCCAATCCTTCTTAATCCAGAGGCTGCCACATCTCTCTTCTCCTCCTGTCTCACCTGAGCTGGGGGACTGCCATCAGCACATATCCACATCCCACCTGCCCAGCCTGAGAAGTCAGACACCATCCACCAGTCCAGCTCAGAGGAGGCTTGGCAGAGTACAAAGATCCATATCAGAACTGGAGCTGCAGAGCCAATCCTTGCCAAATGCCAGGAGTGCTTCTGTGACAAGCATCTGACAGCTCAAGCCAAAAGATCCTGCCAAGTGCAGTGCCTTGGAGGGCTTCCTAGGGAGCTGCAGCAAGAGGGCTGAGATGCAGCACAGAAACAGAATTGTTAGGATTGGAAGGGACCTCAAGGCTCAGCCAGTTCCAACCCCCTGCCATGGGCAGGGACACCTCACACCACAGCAGGTTGCTCACAGCCACCTCCAGCCTGGCTGCAAAAACCTCCAGGGATGAGGCTTCCACCACCTCCCTGGGCAACCTCTGCCAGGCTCTCACCACCCTCATGGGCAACAACTTCTTCCTAACATTCAATCTCAATCTCCCCATTTCTATTTTTGCTCCATTCCCCCCAGTCCTATCACTCCCTGACACCCTAAAAAGTCCCTCCCCAGCTTTCCTGTAGCCCCCTTCAGATCCTGGAAGGCCACAGGAAGGTCTTTCCTCAGAGGCTTCTCCTCTCCAGACTGAACAGCTCCAACTCTCTCAGGCTGTCCTCATAGGAGAGCAGCTCCAGCCCTCTGCTCATCCTCATGGCTCTGGGGCTTTGCAAATGGTCCAGAGGTTCACCAAGTAACTGCAGGTAGGTGAGAAACAAACCCCAGTGAAGACAGAGATCTGAGGATGTAAACCAGGGAGCATGGCAGCAGCTTTGCTTTCTTGGCTGCAGGTTGAAGAGGCTGCAGCTGGCAGAGTTCAGCTCCTCTCAACCAGCACAAACAAGCAAAGGGCTGACACCAAGATGCAGTCATTAGAACACTGTGGGAGCACCAAGAGAGCCTCTGAAACCAGCCAGGAGCCAGGCTGAGCTCTCCACACAGGGCTCTCCAATTCCATTTGCTTTACTTCAGCAATCCTGATGGATCTTCAGCCAAGACCAGTGCTGGCAGGGACACCTCCCCCCAGCCCAGCTTGCTCAAGGCTTCATCCAGCCTGGCCTTGAACACTTTCAGGGAGGGGACATCCACAGCCTCCCTGTGCGACCTGTTCCAGTGTCTCCCCACCCTCACTCTAAAGAATTTCTTCCTTATCTCCAGTCTCAATCTCCCCTCTTCCAGCCTAGAGCCATTGTCCCTCATCCTGGCACTCCCAGTCCTTGTCACAAGTCCTTCCCCTGCTCTCCTGTCGCCCCCTCAGGCACTGGAAGGCTGCTCTGAGGTCTCCCTGGAGCCTTCTCCAGGCTAAGCAGCCCCAGCTCTCAGCCTGTCCCCATAGCAGAGCTTCTCCAGCCCTCTGATCTCTCTAAGCTCCCTGCCCTGGTATTACTCCCTCTGCCCCACGTTTGGTCCCCCTCTGATGCTGGAACTCCTGCAGGTCTGTCAGGGATGTGGGTGCAGTCTCCATGCTGTAGGATAAACTTCTTCCTGCGTTCACCAAGGCAAGGCAAGGACAAAGCCACAGCTGCAGGAGTCATTTCAGCAGGGAACTGCTGCAAAAGCATGAACAGAAAGCTCCAGAACTTCAAGTGCTGCCACTCCCTCTGCAATTTAGAATCATTTGGGTTGGAAAAGACCTTCAAGACCATCGAGTCCAACCATCGATGCTACTCCACCAAGTCCACCACTAAGCCTAAATCCCTCCTGCTCCAGCTCCAAGCCATTCCCTCTCATCCCATCCCCACAAGCCCTTCTAAACAGTCCCTCCCCAGCCTTCCTCTAGGCCTCCTTCAGGTATTGAAAAGCAGCTCTAAGGTCTCCTTGGAGCCTTCTCTTCTCCAGGCAGAACAACCCCAACTCTCTCAGCCTATCTTCATAGGGGAGGTTCTCCAACCCTCCGATTACCTTCGTGGCCATCTCTGGACCCTCTCTAGCAGTTCTCTTTGTGTTGGGGATGGAGCTTGCAGGGATGCCCACATGAGCCATTGCTCACAGAGCTCCAGCTGGAGAGGAGGTTGTTAATTCTGGAGCAGATTGGGAGGTTTGCTGTACACAAAGCAATTGCTTTGGGGTTTTCTTTCAACACAAGGACTGTATCACTACCATCAGACACAGTTCTTACATCCAGCCTCTAATCAGGTTGGTGTCAGAAATTGATAGACATTGCTCAGATCCCTCTCAGCCTTCTCTTCTCCACACTAAACAGCCCCAGGGCTCTCAGTCTCTCTTCACAGGGGAGATGCTCAAGTCCCCAAATCATCCTCCTGGCTCTCCCTTGGACTCTCTCCAGCAGGTCTCTGTCTCTCTGGAACTGGGGAGCCCAGAACTGGACACAGGATTGCAGCTGTGGTCTCAGCAGGGCAGAGTAGAGAGGGAGAAAAACCTCCCTAGCCCTGCTGGACACCTTTCTTGCTGCACCCCAGGCACTTTTCCTGATGCACTCCAGTATCACAACCACGACCTACTGGAATTGTGTTCTCCTGCTAAGATACTCACTTGGGGTAACCAAGAGGTTGATGCTGCACCAGGGGCACCAGCCACAACCATGTGGCCAGGCCAGGAGGAGAGGATGTCCCCCAAGAGACCACTGTGGTTTGGACACAGGAATGGGACATTGATATACCAAATGCTCAACCTGAAGAAGAGAAGGCTCCAGGGAGACCTTAGAGCAGCCTTCCACTACCTGAGGGGGAGACAGGAGAGCAGGGGAAGGACTTTTTGCAGGGGCTTGTGGTGATAGGATGAGGAGCAATGGCTTTAAATTAGAGCAGGGTGGATTTAGATTGGACATTAGGAGGAAGTTCTGTCATATGAGGGTGGGGAGACACTGGCACAGGTTGCCCAGGGAGGTTGTGGATGCCCCCTCCCTGGAGCTGTCCAAGACCAGCTTGGATGAAGCCTTGAGCAAGCTGGGCTGGTGGGAGGTGTCCCTGCCCATGGCAAGGGGGTTGGAACTAGCTGAGCTTTCAGGTCCCTTCCAACCCAACCCATTCTCTGGTTCCATTCATTTATGCTTTCCTGTGTCTTCCAGCTGCTGCTCCATCCTTTGCTCCCTTAGCTTCTGCTTGATCCTCTCACCAAGCTGGAAGCAAGAAGATGTGTTCTCCAACAAATGTGCTCTTTGCTGGAGTCAGAGAGGGCAGAGCTGCATTTCTTTGCACACAGAAAGACACCATGGAGCCTCTGTGTGTGTGTGTGCACACCACAGAGAGGTCCCTCATGGCCTCCTCTCAGCAGCATCTTATTACACTTCATCTCAGCACTGCCCTTTCAGAAGCAAGCACTTCATCAGAGCAACAGCCCTCCTCTCTCTCATGGATCCCCAGGCTTTGTAGGAGATGAGTTCATTAATTGCAAGCTGCTTTCCCCCCCCTCCCCCTCACCTCCCAAAGAAATGATGAACACAGAACTGTTCTATTCAATGGATCTGCTCATCCTTCTTTGGACAGAGTTGAGCACTGAGCTGCTCCCTAAATCCATGCTTTTAGGAAGGGGCATTCTTAAATTAAAAGAAGACCTCCCTGAGCCTTGTACCAACAGAAATGCTGCAGAGCTGCCACCAGAGTTTGCCTGCACAGCTTCTCAGACAGATTCACACAATGGGTTGGGTTGGAAGGGACCTGAAAGGTGATTTGTTTCCAGCCCCCCTGCCATGGGCAGGGACACCTCCCACCAGCACAGGTTGCTCAAGGCCTCATCCAGCCAGGCCTTGGACACCTCCAGGGAGGGGGCAGCCAGGAGAAAAGCTGGGTGATGCTAGAATCACCTTCTGAATGACCACCACCACCAAGGCCACCACCATCTCCTGCCACCAAAGAAACAATTTTCACTGCAAACATAGAATCACAGAATCAGAGAATCATGGAATCAGAGAATCAGAATCATGGAATCATAGAATGATAGAATGATAGAATCATTAAATCATGGAATCATAGAATCACAGAATCATAGAGTCATGGAATCACAGAATCACAGAATCATAGAGTCATGGAATCACAGAATCATAGAATCATAGAATCGCAGACTCAACCAGGTTGGAAGAGACCTCCAAGATCCTCCAGTCCAACCTAGCACCCAGCCCTATCCAATCAACCAGACCATGGCACCAAGTGCCTCATCCAGGCTTCTCTTGAACATCTCCAGGGATGGGGACTCCACCACCTCCCTGGGCAGCACATCTTCATGTAGCAGGTTTTAGACCTTCCCAGCCAAAGGGTCCAGAATGCTTCTGCAAAACCCTCCACTGAAGTGGACAACCCCACATCCACAGAATCACACAAGAGCAGGGGTAGGAAAGGACCTCTGGAGATCAAGTCCAACCCCCCTGACAAGGCCACCTAAAGAAGGTCACACAGGAACGTGGCCAGGTGGGTTTGGAATGTCTCCAGAGAAGGAGATTCCACCACCTCCCTGGGCAGCCTGCTCCAGGGCTCTGCCACCCTTAAATACAAGCAGGTCCTCCTCATGTTTAGATGGAACTTCTGATGTTCAGCTTTGTGCCCATTACCCCTTGTGCTGTCAGTGGCCACCACTGAAACAAGCCTGGTCCCATCCTCCTGGCACCAGTGAGTATTGATCAGCACTGAGGAGATTCTCCCTCAGGCTGCTCTTTGCCAGACTAAACAGCCCAAATCCTCTCAGTTTTTCCCCATCCCTTCCCCTCAGCATCTTTGCAGCCCTCAGAGGTACCACCAGATGGTCTCATAGCAGACCACAGGACCACAGCTGACAGCCCTGGGGGGAAAAAGCCAACATCCTTCCCCTGGGTCTGACACCTCTAGGTCCCGCTCCCCTGCCAGCTCCAAGGACACTCTCTTGATGATTTTAATCTGCCCCTGAACATCCTTGCAGAAGCTGGTGGCCAGTCCCACAGGATGAGGTCAGTGTGAAGACAGAGGGAGTTCCCAACCAGCTCATTTTCCTTCTCTTCAGAATGCTGGGGGCTGGGAACTAGTACCAGGCTGCTTCCCTTCGGCTGGGAGCTGTGACTCTGCAGCAGGGCAGCTTCTCCAGACCTGCCTTTGTCCTGCTGCTCTCAGGATGTCAGATGTTCCTGGCCAGATGTCAGCTACTGAAGCATCAGAGTCTCTTACAGACACTTTCCCATTCCCAGAAGCCTTCTGCAGACAGTGGTGGGGTGCTGCTCACACCTTCCACCAGCACCAGCCTGGGGCTCACCACACTGCTCTGCAGCTCCAGCCTGTGGTGTAAAGCAGGGGGAGACTCCTCAAAGGGATCCAGGAGAGTTAAGAAGTCCACCTCTACATTAAGGGACATCCTGCCTCCAAATTCCTCACTGCAGCTCCAGCCACTTTGGTTTCTTAATGAGGGGCAGATGCTCCACTTCTGACCCATGATGAAAAACCAGGCCCCAGCCCCCACTGCTGGATCATGGCAAGGAGGTGCCACGAGATGATGTCCCATGCCACCTCTCCACTTTCAACTGGCACCTGACAGTTGCAATATTCTCTAATCAAAAGCCTCAGGTGCTCAAGATTCCTTTCTTAGGGCTTTCTACATCACCCCAAGACTGGAAGCACCTTGTGCCCTCCTGGGAACCAGACTGGGGGCAACTCCAGCAGGGTGGGGCACTTCCTCAGCTCCTGCAACAACAGCACTCACCATGTGGGACCTAAGGGGGCTGTTGGCTCTGTGCAGCTGTCATGAGAGAGCACAGGATGGGACAATTTGATGTGGAGGGGCTGGAGCATGTCCAGAGAAGGGTCATGAAGCTGGAGAAGGGTCTGGTGAAAAGCAGCTGAGGGACCTGGGGGTGTTCAGTCTGGAGAATCACAGAATCAATAAGGTTGGAAAAGACCTCAAGGATCATCAAAGTCCAACCTGTCACCCAAGACCTCATGACTACTAGAGGAGGCTGAGGGGAGACCTCATTGCTCTCCACAGCTCCCTGCAAGGAGGTTGCAGTGAGGTGGGGGTTGGGCTCTGCTCCCTAGGATCAGGTGAGAGGAGCAGAGGAAATGGAATGAAATTGTGCCAGGGGAGGGTTAGGCTGGAGATTATGGAAAACTTTCCTGCAAGAGTGGTCAGGGATTGGCAGAGGCTGCCCAGGGAGGTGGTGGAGTCCCCATCCCTGGAGGGGTTCAAGCAAGGTGTGGCCATGGCACTTGGGGATGTGGTTTAGTGGCCATGGTGGGGTTGGGTTGCTGGTTGGACTGGATGAGCCTAGAGCTCTTTTCTCACAGAACAATCTTATGATTCTACAAACCTTGCAGGGCTGAGATTTGTTTTCTTTTTTCCCCTCTCACTAAAGAGAGAGCTAAGCTAGATCACACTAACTGCACTCATCGAATAAGTGCTCACTTCTGGGCAGCATCATTATGTAACCCAACCATGAACCTCTCCTGCCTACCTCTAATTGAAATCATGGATTTCTTCACCCATCTTCCCCTGACATTACCTTATGATCACTGCCAAGCCTAACAAAGGCAATCCCAGCTGAAAGGTCTCTTCATTTCTTTCCCTTCCTCTCAAGAAGTTCAGCAGAAACAGAGCAGCCACTGAAGTCAGGAGGTTAAACAACTTGACAGGCAGGAGCAAGACCCCAGCCTGAGGAGCTGTCCCAGCAGGATTCCCAAGCACACAGCTTCACAGCTGAGGGAAAGGAAGGGTGTGGGGTGCACAAGGCTACAATCTGAAAATTCAGTGTGGTGTGGGGCCAAGAAGAAAGCAAATCAACAAGAGGATTGCTTTCTGCCTCCACTGCTTTCAGCTGCCTGCATTACTTCCCTCAATCCACCAAGGTGCTTTGGTTTGGTTTGGGAGTCACACAGCACAGCAGCTGCTTAGCAAACTCCATCATAGCTTCTCATGAGGTCCCAGCTGCCCCTGCTCACTGGATTCATAGAATCATAGAATCAGTCAGGGTTGGAAGGGACGTCAAGGCTCATCCAGTTCCAAACCCCTGCCATGGGCAGGGACACCTCACACTAGATCAGGCTGCTCACAGCCACATCCAGCCTGGCCTTAAACACCTCCAGGGATGGAGCCTCAACCACCTCCCTGGACAACCCATTCCAGGCTCTCACCACTCTCATGGGGAAGAACTTCTTCTTTACGTCCAGTCTGAATCTCCCCACTTCCACCTTTGCTCCATTCCCCCCACTCCTATCACTCCCTCACACCCTCAAAAGTCCCTCCCCAGCTTTCTTGGAGCCCCCTGCAGATCCTGCAAGGCCACAAGAAGGTCTCCTCAGAGTCTTCTCCTCTCCACACTGCACAACCCCAACTCTCTCAGGCTGTCTCCAGAGCAGAGCAGCTCCAGCCCTCTGCTCATCCTCATGGCCCTTCTCTGGACACCTTCCAGCACCTCCAGATCCTTCCTGGAACAGAGGCTCCAGACCTGGACCCAGAGCTCCAGGTGTGGTCTGAGCAGAGTGGAGCAGAGGGGGAGAATCCCCTCCCTGGCCCTGCTGGCCACACTTCTCCTGCTGCAGCCCAGGCTCTGCTTGGCTCTCTGGGCTGCAAGTGCTCACTGCTGGCTCCTGGGGAGCTTCTCATCACTGTGCTTTTGGATGTATTCACAGAATCACAGCACTGCCCAGACTGGAAAAGCCCTTTCAGATCACTGAGTCCAAGCATTGACCTAACACTGACAAGTCCTTGACTAGACCACATCCCCAAGCACCACAACAACACAACTCTTAAACACCTCCAGGGATGGGGACTCCTCACCCTCCCTGAGCAGCCTGTTCCAGTGCCTTAGAACCCTTTCAGTGAAGAAATTTCTCCTCATCTCCAACCTAACCCTCCCCTGGCACAATTTCAGGCCATTTCCTCTCCTTCTAGCACCTGATCCTAGGGAGAAGAGCCCAACCCCCACCTCACTGCAGCCTCCTTGCAGGGAGCTGTAGACAGCAATGAGGTCTCCCCTCAGGCTCCTCTTCTCCACACCAAACACCCTTCAGCAGCTCCTCCCCAGCCCTGTTCTCCAGACCCTCCCCCAGGTTCAGCTGTCCATCTCTGGACACACTCAAGCATCTCAACATCCTTCTTGTAGCAAGAGGTCCACTGCTGTCCTCTGCTTTATTTTCTTCCCTCCCTTTCTCATCTCTCTCTCTGGTCATTTTATCATAACACCCAGGTCTGGCTACCCAAAGGAGCCTCCACAGACCCAGCAGAACTCAACTGCTTTGCCCCAGCAGCAGGACAGAAAGTTGCCACATGGCTCATGGGGATGGCAGACCAAGGCAACCTTGCTCCATCCTCCTCCAAGCCACAGAGCAGCTGTTTCTGCACATGTGGGAAGAGAGATCTTACACATATCTTTGTTTCACAGCAAGAGCAAAGGATCTAAAGATGGTAGAGGGTAAGACCCCAGCAACAGAGCAGGCTGAAAGGCACAGGCAGAGTTTATCTGATCAGACCACACATGGATCAATGCCTGTGAAGAAAGGCTGAGAGAAGAGAAGGCTGAGAGGGGATCTGATCAATAGCTATCAATAGCTGAGGGGTGGGTCACAGGATGTCAGGGGTTGGAAGGGACCCAAAAAGATCATTGAGTCCAACCCCCCTGCCAGAGCAGGACCATACAATTCAGCTCAGCTCACACAGGAACACATCCAGATGGGCCTTGAAAGTCTCCAGAGAAGGAGACTCCACAACCTCTCTGAGCAGCCTGCTCCAGGGCTCTGTGACCCTTACAGTAAAGAAGCTCCTCCTGTGTTGAGGTGGAACCTCCTGTGCTGCAGCTTACATCCATTGCTCCTTGTCCTATCACAGGGAGCAAGTGAGCAGAGCCTGATGAAGATGAAGGTGCCAGGCTCTTGGCAGTGGTGCCCAGAGATAGGACAAGGAGCAACAGTCTCACACAGTCTCACAGGATATCAGAGGTTGGAAGGGACCTCCAGAGATCATCAGGTCCAACCCCCCTGCCAGAGCATGATCACTTAGGGTAGTCTGCACAGGAATGCATCCAGGTGGGGTTGGAAAGGCTCCAGAGAAGGAGACTCCACAAC
The DNA here is from genome assembly GCF_027791375.1 of Indicator indicator. Taxonomy (NCBI): domain Eukaryota; kingdom Metazoa; phylum Chordata; class Aves; order Piciformes; family Indicatoridae; genus Indicator; species Indicator indicator. The sequence continues at coordinate 2,081,496 of NC_072033.1, forward strand.
CCCCCTGGGCAGCCTGCTCCAGTGCTCTGTCACCCTCACACCAAAGAAGTTTCTCCTCCTGTTGAACTGAAATCTTCTCTGTTCCACTTTGAACCCATTGCTCCTTGTCCTATCACTGTGCACCACCCAAAAGAGCCTGGCCCCCTCCCCTTGACACCCACCCTGTCCAAGCTGGAACCCAGGAGGTTCTACCTCAACATGTGGAGAAACTTCCTTGCTGTGAGGGTGCTGGAGCCCTGGAGCAGGCTGCCCAGAGAGGTTGTGGAGTCTCCTTTTCTGGAGGCTTTCAAACCCTGCCTGGATGAGTTCCTGTGTGCCCTGAGCTAGATTGCATGGTCCTGCTCTGGCAGGGGGGTTGGACTGGATGATCTCTTCAGGTCCTTTCCAACCCCACATCTGGATGTGTTCCTGTGTTTGGCCAGGGCCAGACCCCACTACACCTGCCCTGGCTTGACCCTGCTTTGGCAGAGGGGAGTTGGACTTGATCTCCAGAGGTCCTTTCCATCCCCCTCCCATTGCCTGATGCTCCGAGGAGCCCCAAAGCCAGCACACATCCCCTGCACACCTCCCCCAGCACAGCCTGGCACAAAGCTGACCCTGAGCCTTTCCTAACCAAGCACCAAGAGGTCCAACACTCCAAGCAGGCAGGCAGAGGAGGACTGTGGAGAGCAAAGCCTCACTGGCTGCCTGCCAGCCTCCACGCATGCCTCTGGACACTGCTAAGGATTTCTCCACTTCATCTTCTGTCATTTTTCTACCCGGGAGGAAGCCAGGCTCTAAATTGAATTATCACAAAGAAATCAATTCCAGATCAAACCTCTGTGAAATTATAATTGCTTTAATGATCTGCAGGCTGGAAGAGAGAAAGAGAGAGAGAGAGAGAATGAGGGTCCAGGGAAAGCAGCACACACTCTGCCTCCGCAATTCAGGAGGCTCCTGCAGGACTCTGCCTTTGTTCAGAGGAAGCATTAGTGTTTTCTAATTATGTATTAATTTAATCTACTATTAATTTGCAATTATTGTTATTACAGAGCCTCTTCCCTATCTCCCCAATGCGAGTGGCTGGGTGTGAGGCTGAATTCCAAGCAGCTCTGTGGTGAGCTGACAGGCAGCAGCTTAGCCCTTGCCAAGCAACAGAGCCAGCCCTCCAAGCACCAATTCTGACTGAGAGATTCTAACCAAACTACTAATTGTGTCAAGAGGAAGGGGCCAGGCTCTTTGCAGTGGTGGACAAGGGGCAACAAACTGGACACAGGAAGTTCCACCTCAACACCAGGAGATACTTCTTTGCTCTGTGTGCCAGAGCCCTGGAGCAGGCTGCCCAGAGAGGTTGTGGAGTCTCCATCTCTGGAGACAGCCAAACCCCACCTGGATGTGCTCCTCTGTGACCTTCTTTAATAAACTGCAGCAGGACAGGTTGGGAGGGGATCTGCTGGAGAGCAGCCCTGAGGAGAAGGAGCTGGGAGTGCTGGTGGGTAACAAGTTCTGCATGGGACAGAAATGTGCCCTGGGGGTCAAGAAGGCCAAAGGGGTCCTGGGGGGCATTCAGAGGAGTGTGGCCAGCAGAGCCAGGGAGGTTCTTCTCCCCCTCTGCTCTGCCCTGCTGAGACCTCACCTGGAATATTGCATCCAGGTCTGGGCTCCCCAGGTCAGGAGGGACAGGGATCTGCTGGAGAGAGTCCAAGGGAGGGCTGCAAGGATGCTGAAGGGACTGGAGACTGCCTGGGGAGGAGAGGCTGAGAGCCCTGGGGGTGTTCAGTCTGGAGAGGAGAAGGCTGAGAGGGAACCTAATAAATGTCTATAAATATCTGAGGGTTGAGGGTCAGGAAGGAAGGGACAGGGACAGGCTCTGCTCATTGTGTCCTGTGACAGGAGAAGGAGCAATGGATATAAACTCCAGCACAGGAGGTTCCACCTCAACATGAGGAAGAACTTCTTTACTGTAAGGGACCCAGAGCCCTGGAGCAGGCTGCCCAGAGAGGTTGTGGAGTCTCCTTCTGTGGAGCCTTTCCAGCCCCATCTGGATGCCATCCTGTGTGACCTGCCCTAGCTGAGCCTGCTTTGGCAAGGGGGTTTGGACTTGAGGGTCCCTGGAGTTCTCTTCCAAGCCCTACCATTCTGTGGTTAAAGAAAGAGAGAGACACACACAAACCTTTCTGACTCATCTGGAAGTGCTATCAGCAGCCTGCTTAGCCTGCAGGCTTAAATCACTTAGGTATTGCCTGTCTGTGAGACTTTCATTAGCACTGACATTTTGACAACTGCACAAACAGCCTACAACAACCAACTCACAGCCTGACAGCAGCTTAAAAATAATTATTGACCATGGGATAAAAAAAACAAAACAAAACAAACCCCAAACACACACTCCAGGAAAATGAAGTTTCAGTAACCCTTCTCCTCCCTGAAGATGCTGTTAATATCACAGAGCAGAATCAGAGGATTGGGTTGGGTTGGAAAAGCCTTAGAAGATAAGAGTCCAACCAGCAACCCAACCCCACCACGGCCATCAAACCATGGCCCCATGTTCTAGGGATGGGAACTCCACCACCTCCCTGGGCAAGCCTGTGCCAATCCCTGACCACTCTTGCAGTGAAGAAATTTTTCTTCCTCTCCAACCTCACCCCTCCCCTGGCACAATTTCAGGCCATTTCCTCTCCTTTTATCACCTGAGAAGAGCCCAACCCCCACCTCACTGCAGCCTCCTTGCAGGGAGCTGTAGAGAGCAATGAGGTCTCCCTCAGCCTCCTCTTCTCCAGGCTGCACACCCCCAGCTCCTCAGCTGCTCCTCCCCAGCCCTGTTCTCCAGACCCGTTCCCACCCTTGTTCCCCTTATTATCACATTAAAATACTGATCAATAAAACACTGCCATATCACACTCAAACACCAATGAAGGTTTCTTCCTTGATGAACTGTGGTTGCAGAAATATCTGAGGCTTTGCAGCATTCCACAGCAGCAAGAGAAGGAGTGAGATGGCAGAGCCCAGAGCTGATGGCACCAACACTTGGGAATGCAAAGGGATTGAATTCCTGAATTCCACATTCCAGAGACTCTCTGCTCATCAGAAAGCTGCAGGCACCCAGGGCAGACACCCTCCCCCCCACAACTATGGAAAACCTCCAAGATGCCAAAGAGAAGAGGAAGCACCTGGGTAACACAGCACATGCCAGACCCCCATGGGTTTGGTTCCTCCTGCTGCTGCAGGGAGAGGCTTCTGAGAGGGAACAGAGCCTGCTTGTGGCCTTCAGAGCAGCCTGCACCAGCCTGGCAGCCTGCCCTCACATGTTCCACACACAGCTAGAACTGCATCCAAGAGCCAGCAAACTAGTGAGAGACTTTCCAAAGGCTTCAATAGCTTTGGAGCAAAGAAATCAACATCATTCCAGAGCATCCCAAACAAGGAATTAAAGCAATACTGAAAAAGAAAGGGTTGGGCAGGGCCATTGCCTTTGCTGGTGCAACATCCCATGGGATGAGTCCATCTGAGTGGGGCCCAACTGGCACTACAGCAATAACCACAGCACACAGCCTGTGGAGAGCCTCCTGCAGCCCTGGAGCTGCACCTTAGCAGATCATTTCCTTGAGCTTACACTGGTGCTGAGCTAGGATCAGCCTCTCACCATGCAGTGAGCTGACAAAACACAGAATTGTTAGGGTTGGAAAAGCCCTCCAAGACCATCCAGTCCAACCAGCAACCCACCCCCACCATGGCCACCAAAGCATGGCCCCAAGTGCCATGGCCACAGCTTTCTTGAACACCTCCAGGGATGGGGACTCCACCACCTCCCTGGGCAGCCTGTGCCAATCCCTGACCACTCTTGCAGCAAAGAAATTTTTCCTCATCTCCAAACCAAACCCCCCCTGGCACAGCTTCAGGCCCTGCCCACACATTTGCACACATTGAAGATTTGTCAGGCTGCTTGGTTTGGCATTTCTCTTCTCAACCCAAGCCACTGCAGCTAAATCACACAGCAGAGGAGGCTCTGCTGTCACATCTGGAAGGAAATCATTCCCCTTCCAGGGGACAAATAAGATCTCATGGACAACATCCAGTGTCATAGTCAACAAGACCAAGTGCAAGGTCCTGCAGCTGGGTCAGGACAATCCCAGGCACTGATAAAGGCAGGGGAGGGACTGGCTGGAGAGCAGCACTGAAGAAAGGGACTTGGGGGTGCTGGGGGAGGAGAAGCTCAGCAGGAGCCAGCAGTGAGCACTTGCAGCCCAGAGAGCCAAGCAGAGCCTGGGCTGCAGCAAGAGAAGTGTGGCCAGCAGGGCCAGGGAGGGGATTCTGCCCCTCTGCTCCACTCTGCTCAGACCACACCTGGAGCTCTGGGTCCAGGTCTGGAGCCTCTGTTCCAGGAAGGCTCTGGAGGTGCTGGAAGGTGTCCAGAGAAGGGCCATGAGGATGAGCAGAGGGCTGGAGCTGCTCTGCTCTGGAGACAGCCTGAGAGAGTTGGGGTTGTGCAGTCTGGAGAGGAGAAGGCTCTGAGGAGACCTTCTTGTGGCCTTCCAGGATCTGAAGGTGGCTCCAAGAAAGCTGGGGAGGGACTTTTGAGGGTGTCAGGGAGTGATAGGACTGAGCAAATGGAGTAAAACTAGAAATGGGGAGATTCAGATTGGATATTAGGAAGAAGTTCTTCCCCATGAGGGTGGTGAGAGCCTGGCAGAGGTTGCCCAGGGAGGTGGTGGAAGCCTCATCCCTGGAGGTGTTTGCAGCCAGGCTGGATGTGGCTGTGAGCAACCTGCTGTGGTGTGAGGTGTCCCTGCCCATGGCAGGGGGGTTGGAACTGGCTGAGCCTTGAGGTCCCTTCCAACCATAACAACTCCATGATTCTCACCTCTAGGAGGCTGAGGCTCACAGTGCCCAGCAGACCCCTTGCTACCCCTTGCTTTGAACATCATTTCAAGGGCTGCCAGCACTACAAGCTGCCCAGGGAGCCACAAGCTGGTTTTCACAGGGTGATGTTTTATAGATGACACAGCACTGCAACTCCTGGAGCTCTTTGAAGAGCTGCTGCCTCTGAACCTCTTTTGTTAATAGAGCAGAGCAAGCAGGGGACACAGGATTCCCAGCTCCTGAGGCACTCCCCCATGATTTAAGATCAAACCCAGGCCAAATGTGCATGGAGACAAATCAAAGCTTACCCTTGGCTGAACCTTGGGGCAGCAGTAGGGATCCTGCTCCAAGTGTGAGTTTCTTCTGAGCTTTAGCAATCCTGCTGGACACTTCTTGGTCTCACTAAACACTGAAAATGGAGATGGGTGACAAGTGGTGTCCCTCAAGGGTCTGTACTGGGACCAGTGCTGTTCAGTGTCTTCACCAATGATACAGACAGCTTGCCAAGATCCCTCTGGATGGATCCCTTCCCTCAAGTACAGACCACTTGAGACACAGCCTGGTGTCATCAGCAGACTTGTTGAGGGTGCACTCAGTGTCACTGCTCATCTGACAGATGTTAAAGAGCACTGGACCCTGCAGAACTGTTGGAGTGAGTCCAGAGGAAGACCCACAAGGATGACCCAAGGGCTGGAGCAGCTCTGCTGTGAGGAAAGGCTGAGGGAGCCGGGGGTGTGAGAGGAGAGGAAAGAGGAGAGGAAAGAGGAGAGGAAAGAGGAGAGGAAAGAGGAGAGGAAAGAGGAGAGGAAAGAGGAGAGGAAAGAGGAGAGGAAAGAGGAGAGGAAAGAGGAGAGGAAAGAGGAGAGGAAAGAGGAGAGGAAAGAGGAGAGGAAAGAGGAGAGGAAAGAGGAGAGGAAAGAGGAGAGGAAAGAGGAGAGGAAAGAGGAGAGGAAAGAGGAGAGGAAAGAGGAGAGGAAAGAGGAGAGGAAAGAGGAGAGGAAAGAGGAGAGGAAAGAGGAGAGGAAAGAGGAGAGGAAAGAGGAGAGGAAAGAGGAGAGGAAAGAGGAGAGGAAAGAGGAGAGGAAAGAGGAGAGGAAAGAGGAGAGGAAAGAGGAGAGGAAAGAGGAGAGGAAAGAGGAGAGGAAAGAGGAGAGGAAAGAGGAGAGGAAAGAGGAGAGGAAAGAGGAGAGGAAAGAGGAGAGGAAAGAGGAGAGGAAAGAGGAGAGGAAAGAGGAGAGGAAAGAGGAGAGGAAAGAGGAGAGGAAAGAGGAGAGGAAAGAGGAGAGGAAAGAGGAGAGGAAAGAGGAGAGGAAAGAGGAGAGGAAAGAGGAGAGGAAAGAGGAGAGGAAAGAGGAGAGGAAAGAGGAGAGGAAAGAGGAGAGGAAAGAGGAGAGGAAAGAGGAGAGGAAAGAGGAGAGGAAAGAGGAGAGGAAAGAGGAGAGGAAAGAGGAGAGGAAAGAGGAGAGAAAGAGGAGAGGAAAGAGGAGAGGAAAGAGGAGAGGAAAGAGGAGAGGAAAGAGGAGAGGAAAGAGGAGAGGAAAGAGGAGAGGAAAGAGGAGAGGAAAGAGGAGAGGAAAGAGGAGAGGAAAGAGGAGAGGAAAGAGGAGAGAAAGAGGAGAGAAAAGAGGAGAGGAAAGAGGAGAGAAATGAGGAGATAAAAGATGAGAGAATAGAGGAGAGAAAAGAGGAGAGATTAGAGGAGAGAAAAGAGGAGAGAAATGTGGAGAGAAAAGAGGAGAGAAATGAGGAGAGAAAGAGGAGAGAAAAGAGGAGAGGAAAGAGGAGAGGAAAGAGGAGAGAAAAGAGGAGAGGAAAGAGAGAGGATAGTGAGGAGAGGAGAGATGTGGGAGGAAGGGAGAGGAAGAGGGAGGAAAGAGTGGAGAGGAAAGAGTGAGAGGAAAGAGGGAGGAAGGAGGGTGAGGTGGAAGGGAGGTAGAGGAGAAGAGGTGGTGAGAGTGGAGAGGATAGAGGAGGAGAGGAGAGGATAAGAGGAGTGGTGAGGAGGAAGAGAGGGTTGTGAGTGGGAGGAGTGGAATGAGGTTGGATGATGGGTGGTGGAGTGTTTGGGGTGGTTAGTGGGAGATGGTAGGTAGTGATGGTAAGAGGGTGGAGTAGTGAGGTAGTGGTAGTGGAGTGTTGTGTGGAGTGGTAGTGGAGGATTGTGGTAGTGGTGTGTTTGTGGTTGAGTGGTTTTGTGGTGGTATGTGAGGTGTGTTTAGTGAGTGTGGTTATTAGGTTGTGTTGATGTGGTGGTTTTGGTGTGGTTTGTGGTGTGAGTTTGTGTGTGGTTGTGTTGTTTGTGTTGGTTTGTGTTGGTGTGGTGTGGTTGTTGGTTGTGTTGTTTGTGGTGTGTTTGTTGGTTGGTGTTTGTGGTGTGTTTGTGGTTGGTTTGTGGTTGTGTTGTGTTTTGTGTGGTTGTGGTTGTGTTTGTGGTTTGTGTGGTGTTTTGTGTTGTTTGTGGTGTTTTGTTGTGGTTGTGTTGGTTGTGTTGTTTGTGTGTTTGTGGTGTTTTGTGTGTGGTTTGTTGTGGGTTTGTGTGGTGTGTTTTGTTGTGTTTGTGTGGTGTGTTTTGTGTGGTTGTGTTGTGTTGTGGTTGTTGGTTGTTGTGGTGTTGTTTTGTGTGGTGTGGTTTTGTGTTGTTTGTGGTTGTTGTGTTGGTGTTTGTGTGGTTTTGTGTGGTGTGTTTTGTGGTGTGTTTTGGTTGTTTGGTTGTTTGTGTGTGTTTTGTGGTGTGTTTGGTGTTGTTGTGTGGTTTGTGGTTTTGTTTGGTGTGTTTTGTGGTGTTTGTTTGGTGTTTTGTGTTTGTTTTGTGGTGTTGTTTTGTGTTGTTGTGTTTTTGGTTTGGTGTTGTTTGTGTTTGTTGTTTTGTTGTTGTTTGTGTGGTTGTGTTTTTGTTGTGTGTTTGTGGGTTGGTTGTGTTGTGTGTTTTTGGTGTGTTTTGTTGTGTTGGTTTTTGTGTTGTTTTGTTTTGGTGTTGTGTTTGTTTGTTGTTTGGTTGTTTTGTTTGGTGTTGTGGTTGTTTGTGTGTTTTGTTGTGTGGTGTTTTGTTGTGTGGTTGTTTGTGGTGTTTGTTGTGTTTTGTGTTGGTTGTTTGTTGGTGTTTTGTTGTGGTGTTTGTTGTTGTTTTGGTGTGTGGTTTGTTGTTGTGTTTTGTGTGTTTGTTGGTGTTGTTTGGTGTTGGTTTTGTTTGTTTGTTGGTGTTGTGTTGGTGTTTGTGTGGTTGTGTGTTTTGTGGTGTGTTTTGTTGGTTGTGTTGTGTTGGTGTTTGTGTGTGTTTTGTGTGTGTTTTTTGTGTTGTTGTGGTGTGTTTTTGGTTGTTTGGTGTGGTGTGTTTTGTGTTGTGTTTTTGTGTTGTTTGTGGTGGTTTTGTGGTTTTTGGGTTTGTTGTGTTTTGTAGGTGTGTTTTGTGGTGTTTTTGTGTGTTTGTGTGTTTGTGTTTTTGTGTGTTTTGTGTGTGTTTTGTGGTGTGTTTTGGGTGTTTTTTGTGTGTTTTATTGATGTTGTGTTGTTGTGGTGTGTTTTTGTGTTTTTGTGGATGTTTTTGGTGTTGTATGGTGTGTTGTTTGTTGTGTTTTGTGTGTTTTTGTGGTGTGTTTGTGGTGTGTGATTTGTGTGTAGAGTGGGGGTAGTAATGTGTAGGAAGTGAATTGTAAAGAGTTTAGGGATGAAGAGGTGAGAATAGGAAGGGGAGAGATAGAGTGAGAAAAGAGAAGACTCCAGGGGAACCTTAGAGCTGCCTGCCAGGACCCGAAGGGATCCTAGAGGAAGGCTGCAGAGGGACTTCTCATGAGGGTGTCTACCAACAGGCCAAGGGGGAATGGTTTGAAGCTGAGGGAGAGCAGGGTTAGACTGGAGCTGAGGAAGAAGTTCTTCAGAACAAGGGTGGTGAGACTCTGGAATAGGCTGCTCAGGGAGGCTGTGGATGCCTCTCCCCAGAGGTGTCCAAGGCCAGGCTGGATGAGGCCTTGAGCAACCAAGTCCAGCTGAGAGCTGTCCCTGCCCATGGCAAGGAGGGTGCAGTAGACAAGCTCTAAGGTTCCTTCCAACCTAAGCCATTCTAGGGTTCTAATTAGCAAGGTGCTCTCTCCAGCAGAGCTATATACTGAGATGTCCTCTTCACACATTGCCACACCAAGGCTCAGGACTCCAGCTGGAATTTGTGCAGAACAGGTCAGGCAGAAGTTTTACTCCAATCTCCCTCCCAGTGCCCCAGTATTGCTCTTTTTCAAGCAACTTAAAGCAACTCCATGAAGTGCAAAGTCCACCTCCCCACACTGCAAGCCTGCTCCAACTCATAGCAATGCTCCTGAATCCATAGATCAGGCTCAGCCAAGTCAACTTCAGGTGGATCATCTACTACAAGTTACTTAGGATCTGTTGATGGTGGAGAGGTCCTGAAGGGCTGGTTTTACTCATCCAGCTGCTTCAGAGGACAGAACTTCACTTCTCATTTCAAGCCTCTCAGGAAGGTGATGTTTCTGGTAGATGGCCATTCATGGGCTGAAGAGGAATCTACTGAGGGTCAACAAGGATTAAGTGAAGAGTCCTGCACTTGGGAAGGAAGAATAAACTGCAGCAGGACAGGTTGGGAGGGGATCTGCTGGAGAGCAGCCCCCTGGAGAAGGAGCTGGGAGTGCTGGTGGACAAATTCTCCATGGGACAGCAATGTGCCCTGGGGGCCAAGAAGGCCAAAGGGGTCCTGGGGGTCATTCAGAGGAGTGTGGCCAGCAGAGCCAGGGAGGTTCTCCTCCCCCTCTGCTCTGCTCTGCCCTGCTGAGACCTCACCTGCAATATTGCATCCAGGTCTGGGCTCCCCAGTTCAGGAGGGACAGGGATCTGCTGGAGAGAGTCCAAGGGAGGGCTCCAAGGATGCTGAAGGGACTGGAGACTGCCTGGGGAGGAGAGGCTGAGAGCCCTGGGGGTGTTCAGTCTGGAGAGGAGAAGGCTGAGAGGGATCTGATCAATGTCTATCAATAGCTGAGGGCTGGGGTCAGGAAGGAAGGGACAGGGACAGGCTCTGCTCAGTTGTGCCCTGGGATAGGACCAGGAGCAATGGATATAAACTCCAGCAGAGGAGGTTCCACCTCAACATGAGGAGGAACTTCTTCACTGTGAGGGTCCCAGAGCCCTGGAGCAGGCTGCCCAGAGAGGTTGTGGAGTCTCCTTCTGTGGAGCCTTTCCAGCCCCATCTGGATGTGTTCCTGTGTGACCTGTGCTGGATTCTGAGGTCCTGCTCTGGAAGATCTTCAGAGGTCCCTTCCAACCCCTCACATCCTGTGAAGGAAGAGCTGGAGATGATGTCCATTTGCTTGCAGATGGTAGTCATTTGTTGAAGGAGGAGGTGGCAGGTGCAGCCCTTCTTTCATTTCAAAAGTTTCTTGATAGCCTTGTGGAGCAGCAGGCAGCAGATCAGCTTCAACACTAGAAATAACCTCCCCAGGGCACTGGCTTGCAGGAGGACATTCACAGTATTCATCTGCCCTGCTCCTCCTTTGCCACTCTTTCACTTGTGGCCACTTGCAAGGTCACCTCAGGTCAGAAGTCAGTTTGGGGAGCAGAGCTGCTTCTCTCTCCAGCTTTAAACATCATCCCCAGGTCCTCTAATTACCTGCCCCGAATGGGTGCTTAAGGGCCCATGGGGTTACATCTTCAGGTCTCCACTGCTCAAAGACAGGAGAAACAAGTCCCTACCTCATCACAACTTCAGAACTGAAGGCAAAGCATTTCTCCAACATGGAGAAAGCAGCAAGACTGGTTTGGATTCCCTGCTCCAGGGACTGGAGTGAAACTAAGGAGATCAGAGGACTAGGCTTGAGTGGGTAATTAGGAGGAACCACATCTTTGATCACCACCTCTACTGGTTTCACCCCAGCAGAGCATCCACAAGACCAAAGAACATCTGGGTCTGAGGCCATAGAATCCTAGAATCAGTCAGGGTTGGAAGGGACCTCAAGGATCATCCAGTTCCAACCCCCCTGCCATAGGCAGGGACACCTCACACTAGATCAGGCTGGCCACAGCCTCATCCAGCCTGGCTGCAAACACCTCCAGGGATGGCCATGCCCATATCAAGCAAAGGGAGACTCTCACCCATTTTAAAGGGTGTTGGATCAGGTTCCTAACATGCTTCTGGGCAAAACAGGTTGCCAGTTTCCACCTCATTTTATCCTCCAGCCACAGCCAGAGCAGGTCAAGAAATACCAGAAGAAGAAGGAGGAAGGGAAGCAATTTGCACTTTAAGAAACACAGCAATAGAAACAAAGGCTTCAGAGATTAGGAAAGAGCCTTTTTAAGTCAGAGGCATCTGCTGGAAGCATGGCAGGGAAGCAGGTCATGCTTGGAGCTGTAAGGCTAATCTGATATGACACTCCGTCAGCCCTGCCCACACAGCCTGGATAGAGCTTCCACCCTCAAAGCTCCTTGTGCCAAACCTGGAGCACATGGGCAAGCTACCACACTTCACCTGCACACCCAGCCCTCCTGGCATCCCCCCCTGAAAGGACATTTCTGAGACAGCCAGCCCTGAGAATTTGGTGCTTCTCCCTCCCCTGCTTGCAGAAAGGAGAGGCTGTCAAGCTGAGTCTTGGTGAAGAAGTGAGCACACATCTGACCTACATAGAGTGCACAGATGTGAGTCACCTCACACAGCACTCCTGAGATGATTTTCTTTCTTGTTTTGTTTTGGTTTTGCACTAGAAGAAAACAAAAAAAAATATTTAAGCACCACCTGCTTTGCTTAGAAAGATGCAGGAACAAATCCAGGCCTGGACTGGAGCTCAGCAGCACCTCAGCCCCATTGTTTTTTTGTTATTGTTGGTGATTTTTGTTGTTGTTGTTGGGGTTTGTTGGTTGGTTGGTTTCTGTTATTTTTTTGGTTATTTTTTGTTTAAATGCACCTTTCAGCAGATCACAGTCTCACAGTGTATCAGAGGTTGGAAGGGACCTCCAGAGATCATCAGGTCCAACCCCCCTGCCAGAGCAGCATCACCCAGGGGAGTCTGCACAGGAATGCATCCAGGTGGGGTTGGAAAGGCTCCAGAGAAGGAGACTCCACAACCCCCCTGGGCAGCCTGCTCCAGGGCTCTGTCACCCTCACACCAAAGAAGTTTCTCCTCATGTTGAGCTGAAATCTTCTCTGTTCCAGTTTGAACCCATTGCTCCTTGGCTTATCACTGTGCACCACCCAAAAGAGCCTGGCCCCCTCCCCTTGCCCCCCACCCCTCAGCTATTGAGAGACATTGATCAGATCCCTCTCAGCCTTCTCTTCTCCACACTAAACAGCCCCAGGGCTCTCAGTCTCTCTTCACAGGGGAGATGCTCAAGTCCCCAAATCATCCTCCTGGCTCTCCCTTGGACTCTCTCCAGCAGGTCTCTGTCTCTCTGGAACTGGGGAGCCCAGAACTGGACACAGGATTGCAGCTGTGGTCTCAGCAGGGCAGAGTAGAGAGGGAGAAGAACTTCCCCAGCCCTGCTGGACACCTTTCTTGCTGCCCCCCAGGATCCCATTGGCTCTCTTGGCCACCAGAGCACATTGGTGTTCCCATGCAGAACTTGCTGCCCCCCAGCACTCCAAGGTCTTTCTCTGTGGAGCTGCTCTCCAGCAGGGCAGCCTCTAACCTGTCCTGGTGCTGTTGTTGTTCCTCCCCAGATGCAGGACCCTGCACCTGTCCTTACTGAACTCCATGAGGTTTGCCTGCAGCCAGCTCTCAGCCTGTCCAGGTGATGTTGGATGGCAGCACAGCCTGAGGGGTGTCAGCCAACCCCCCCAGGTTGGTATCATCAGGAACTTGCTGAGGGGACTCTCAATGCCCTCAGTCAGGTCATTCATTTCCATTACTTTCAAGATTAAGCCCCAGCTTTTGGTTACCAAGGTGGAAGCATTGACATTGGTCCAACAGGGACCTCTGCAGTTTTGCATGGTGGGAACAGAGCCCTGGAGCTGCTGACTCAGGCCCAGAACTGCCCTGCCCCCAGCAGGAGTGTGAGCAACCTTTTCATCTGAAATAAGCTGCATGCTTCTGCAGCAGGCAGATGGCCCAACAAAAACCCAACTGCATTAGGGGTCTGCAGTCAGAAGGAAATCACAGAATGGCTTAGCTTGGAAGGGATCTTAGAGACTACCTACTCCAAACCCCCTGCCATGGGCAGGGACACCTCCCACCAGCCCAGGTTGCTCAAGGTCTCATTCAATACCTCCCTGAGCAACCTGTTCCAGCATCTCCCCACCCTCATCTCCAGTCTCAATCTCCCCTCTTCCAGCTCAAAGCCATTGTCCTTCCTTCTGTCACTCCCAGCCCTTGTCAAAAGTCCTTCCCCAGCTCTCCTGTAGCCCCCTTCAAGTACTGGAAGGCTGCTCTAAGGTCTCCTCCAAAATCCCAAAGCTTAATCTTGAGAGACCAAGCAGCAGGAAGATAAAGCAGATGGCAGCAATATAAAACAAGGTTAAGGAGCTCCAGCCAGACCTGCTGAGCTCCCAGCACAGAGGGTGCCTAGCAGAGGGCTCTCTCCTTGCAAGCCAACATTAAACCTTGCAAAAAAATGGCTGCTGCCCTCCTGCACCAAGCTAAACATCTCATGCCAAGCACTTCCCAGAGCCTGGTGCTCTCTGTGAGGAGAAATCAGCTGTGACAGGGCAAAGCCCCTAGGAATGGGAACCAGAGGGAGAGGCAGCAGGCTGCCAAGGCTGGGCTCAGCCAGGCCAGACACCCCCCAGCTCCCTCAGCTGCAGGCTGGGTTTGGGGAGCAGAGACAGCAGAGCAGAGTAACTAAGGCTGAGGAGGGGGAACTAGCAGCAAGCAGACCTGGCTCTATTCCCAGCTCTGCTACCACTCAAGGCCAAGCCAAGTCACATGCCCTCCTACCTTGGACATATTTAGAGCATAAACTCCAGAGCCAGGACTATTCCCTAGCTGTGTGCACAGAGCTGCAGCTACTCTGGGGACAGGCTGGGAGAGCTGGGGCTGTTCAGCCTGGAGAAGAGAAGTCTCCAGGGAGACCTTAGAGCAGCTTTTCAGTACCTACAGGAGAGCTGGGGAGGGACTTTTGACAAGGACTGGCAGTGACAGGATGAGGGAGAATGGCTTGGAGCTGGGAGAGGGAGATTGAGACAGGAGATGAGGAAGAAATTCTTTGCAGTGAGGGTGGAGAGACACTGGAACAGGTTGCCCAGGGAGGCTGTGGCTGTCCCCTCCCTGGAGGTGTTCAAGGCTGGGTTGGATGTGGCTCTGAGCAGCCTGGGCTGGTGGGAGGTGTCCCTGCCCATGGCAGAGGGATTGGAACTGGCTGAGCTTTAAGGCCCCTTCCAACTCAGAGCATTCTCTGAACTGTAAGGGAAGATATCAGAGATTGGACAGCAAATCCTCTTGATAGTTTACATTTGTTCAAACATAAAAGGATCTTTTGCAAGGAGGGGACAACAACCAGGGTAGTGATGACACCAGAGGGTGGGAAGCCTTCTTGCTCTCTTTTATTCCTACTTCAATTGAGCAAAATTCAAGAAATAATAAAGAAAAAAAAAAAAAGGAAATTGATTGGTTGACATCTATTTTATCAGCTAGCCTTTGGTCTGCCTGCTGGAGATTCCCCTTGCTCCTGACTCTAAAGCTCTGAAGGTGAAATAGAAATTGACAAACTTCAGCGTAGGAAACAGCCAAGCTCACTGCCTGCTCTTAGATGGAAATTTCAAAGCAAAGCCACTAGAAACAGAAGTCCCCAGGCTGCAGTGGGGCACAGGCACCTCATCAGCACTGCCTCGTTGCTGACAGAGAAGGACAGGAGTGCTGCATGGCCCACAGGGCATGAACTCTCAAAAGCATTGTCTTAACTCAGTGGATCTCCAGCCTGCTCTCTGTCGTTGCACAAAGCTTCCTCACTTGCATCACTGCAGGTGGTGGAGACTCTTGGTAAGGTTCCTCTTCTGTTCCAAGCAAGGTGCAATGAGGATCAGAGGGCTGGAGCACCTCTGCTACAAAGACAGGCTGGAAGAAGTGGGGCTGGTCAGCCTGGAGGAGAGAAGGCTCCAGGGAGACCTTAGAGCTGCATTTCAATATCTGAAGGGGACCTACAGGAAGGCTGGGGAGGGATTGGTTAGAAGGGCTTGGAGTGACAGGGTGAGGGACAGAGGTTTGAAACTGGAGCAGGGGAGGTTTAGGTTGGACACCAGAGGAAGCTCTGCACAGTGAGGATGGGGAGGAACCTGGAACAGCTTGCCCAGGGAGCCCCATCCCTGGAGACACTCAAGATCAGACCTGGTGTGGCCCTGGGCAGCTTGCTCTAGTTGGAGGTGTCCCTGATGACTGCAGAGGTGTTGGACAAGAAGACCTTTGAGGCTCTCCCTTCTAACCCAATGCAATCTATGAACCTGTGGGGAAAAAAAAAGCATATGCATGCAGAAGACACTGCTGGGCTGCTCTGTCCAGCTGCATTGTGCCCCAGGACATGACAACTTGTTGAAGCATGGAGTTCCTCCTCCTCTCTGGGACCTCTGGAGCAAAGGCTTTGTGTGCACAGAGTGGTTGCTCCCCACACAAGCTACAAATTGTCAACCCAGCTGAAAAGTCTCGGGGCAGGCTATAAATCATTGACATCATCTCCTGGGTAAGAGCCTAAGACTTGCTATGCCAGACTCCCAGGTACCAATACCTCAACAAACCATAGCATATGGATGATCATGCTACAGAGAAGGCTAAAATAAATCAATTCTGAGCTCACAAGCACTGTGGCTTTCCCCCTCTTGCAACTCAAGTACTTGAACAAGCATACATCAGCAGCAGCACACAAACCTGGCTGGTGATACAGCATCTGCCAAGGGAACTGCAGAAGGAAATGATAATGCAAGCAATGAATGCAGGGGACAGCCTGCATCAGGCCCAGGCAGCCTCTTCCCCACTGCTCAGGTTGCTGCACCTCCCCTTGGCCCAGCAGCCTTCAGCTGGGCAAAGCCCTCTGCACCCTGAGCCTTCCTCTGACCAGGACTTTGGAGCATGCAGGAATCAGGCACCTACCTAACAAGTCACAGAATCCCACAATTAACCAGGTTGGAAAAGACCTCAGAGATCATCCAGTCCAACTTATCACCCAACACCATCTAAGCAACTAACCCATGGCACTGAGTACCTCATCCAGTCCCTTTTTAAACACTTCCAGGGATGGTGACTCCACCACGTACCTGGGCAGCACATCCCAATGGCAAATCTCTCTCTCTGGGAAGAATTTCTTCCTCACCTCCAGCCTAAACCTCCCCTGGCACAGCTTGAGACTGTGTCCTCTTGTTCTGGTGCTGGTTGCCTGGGAGAAGAGCCCAACCCCCACCTGGCTATGACCTCCCTTCAGGGAGTTGTAGACAGCAATGAGGTCTGCCCTGAGCCTCCTCTTCTCCAGGCTGAACACCCCCAGCTCCCTCAGCCTCTCCTCACAGGGCTGTGCTCCAGACCCCTCCCCAGCTTTGTTGCCCTTCTCTGGACACATTTCAGCATCTCAACATCTTTCTTAAACTGAGGGGCCCAGAACTGGACACAGTCAGTGATGCCTTCCCTTCCAGATGAGCTCAGGAAAGTAGTTGGTAGCACAGAATCATGGCATGGTTTGGGTTGGAAGGGACCTGAAAGCTCAGCCACATCCAACTCCCCTGCCACAAGCAGGGACACCTCCCACCAGCACAGCCTGCTCAGAGCCACATCCAACCTGGCCTTGAACACCTCCAGGGAGGGCACAGCCACAGCCTCCCTGGGCAACCTGTGCCAGTGTCTCCCCACCCTCAATCTAAAGAATTTCTTCCTCATCTCCACTCTCAATCTCCCCTCTCCCAGCTCAAAGCCATTGTCCCTCATCCTGTCACTGCCAGCCCCTCCCCAGCTCTCCTGGAGCCCTCTTTGGGTACTGAAAAGCTTCTCCAAGTCCTTCAGTACCAGAATCACCATTTAAGTGCTAACAAACCCAAGGTGCCTGCATACACAAAGTCACCCTCAGAGCCATGCCACATGAGCATTTATTAATCCTGCCCCTCTTCAGCTGCAGCTTCTGAGCTTTACTACCCTGAGTTAGCCACCTCCACTCTCTCCTGCCTGCTTTGTGGACAATGATTTGCTCTTGCTGGGTTTTTAATCTCCCCAACCCTAGCAGGTCTCAGTGCTCCAGCAGGAAATAAAGGATGAAATCCCAAAGGTTCTTCTCCAAACTACCCTGCCAGCAGCAGGGCATCATGGAGCCAGGCTCTGCTGAGTGATGCCCAAGGACAGCACAAGGGGCAGTGGTGGAAGCTAAGGCATAAGAAGTTCCATGGAAACAGGAGGAAGAATTTTTTTCCCCCCTGTGAGGGTGACAGAGCCCTGGAACAGGCTGCCCAGGGGGGTTGTGGAGTCTCCCTCCCCAGAGATATTCAAGACCTGCCTGGATGTGTTCCTGTGTGAGCTGCTCCAGGTGCTCCTGCTCTGGCAGGGGGGTTGGACTGGATGAGCTTTGGAGGTCCCTTCCAGCCCCTAACATGATTCTGTGACTTCCCTGCTGCATCCCACCAGCTGTACAGCATCACTCCCCAGAGCCTTCCCATCCCTTCTTCAAGCAAGGAAAGACCTCAAGTCCTTTTATAACAGGCTCCTGCTCACCAAGCAGAGCAGTTGGAAGCTTTTCCCTTGAAATAAAGCAGCATTGGAAGTGTTCTGGTTTGTTTCTTTCCTGAAATCTCTGCTGCTCTCCAGACTGGGCTGGAAGACAACTCCAGGAGCAAACACAAGAGCAGGGATGTGGGACAGGATTCATCCTTGGACTGAGAGAGCTTTATTCTGCTGCACCAGATACACAGCTCCTTCACTTAAGGGGGGAAAGAGGGAATTGAAGATCCATTGTGTAATGTCTGCTGGCAGCACAAAGATGAAGGGCTGGAAGAGGTGATCAATACTTAAGCCCATCTTCAGAGTGATTTGGGGGGGAAGCTGTTGAAAATAAACAAGCAATCAGGGCCCAGCAGTCAGGGTAAAAGCTGACAAAGAAATTGCCTTTTTTTTTCCCCCCTGTTCCTAGGCAAACAGAAGGCAGCTAAGAGCTCAGTTCAGAGGGGCTGAGATCTCTCCCCCTCCTCCTAATACCAGCAGGGCAAGAGACCAAATTAAATTTCTTCCTCACAACAGCTTTAATTAAAACCATCTAAGCTCTTCTTGCCTCTCTCCTGCCACCCAAGGTCTGGCTCTGCTCACAAGAGGTATTAGCAAACCCCAGCTTATCATCCTGGCCTCCTTGCAAATAAATGAGGTTTGCAGCAGCAGGGTCAGCTGGCCAGGGAGCCCCCCTGCAGGAAAGCTCCTCAGCAAGAGGAGAACCCACACAGCACACCTCTGGTGTGTGTCAGTGGCAGCACTCAGCCCCCATGTGCTCAAGAAGCTGCTGAGCAGCATTCATGGAAAGGAAAAACTCCAGGCAGCAGCACACAGACTCAGAGAATGGTCCAGGCCAGAAGGGAGCTCCAAAGCTCATCCAGTCCAACCCCCTGCACTCAGCAGGGACATCCCCAACTAGATCAGGTTGCCCAGAGCCCTGTCCAGCCTCACCTTGAATATCTCCAGGGATGGGGCCTCAGCCACCTCCCTGGGCAACCTGTTCCAGTGTTCCAGCACCCTCATAACAAAGAACTTGTTCCTCACATCCAATCTAAATGTCCTCTTCTCAGACAAGAGGTTGTCCTGCTGGGAAGCAGCTCCATGGAGAAAACCCTTGGAGTCCCTGTGGGCAGCAAGTCCTGCATGGGACAGCAATGTGCCCTTGTGGCCAAGAGAGCCAAAGGGATCCTGGGGTGCATCAGGAAGACTGTGGCCAGCAGGGCTGGGGAGAGGTTCTCCTCCCTCTCTACTCTGCCCTGCTGAGCCCACACCTGCAATACTGTGTCCAGTTTAGGGCTCCCCAGATCAAGGGAGACAGAGACCTGCTGGAGAGAGCCCAACAGAGGCTATGAGGATGATGAAGAGACTGGAACATCTCTCTTATGAAGAAGGGCTGAGAGTCCTGGGGCTGTTTAGTCTGAAGAGGAGAAGGCTGAGAGGGATCTGATCAATGTTGATAGATACCTGGAGGGTGGGTGTCAAGAAGAAGGGGCCAGGCTTTTTTCAGTGGTGTCCATAACAGGACAAGGAGCAACAGGTACAAACTGGAAGCCAGGAGGTTCCACCTCAACATGAGGAGAAACTTCCTTTCTGTGAGGGTGCTGGAGCCCTGGAGCAGGCTTCCCAGAGAGATTGTGGAGTCTCCTTCTGTGGAGACTTTCCAGCCTGGAATGGATGTGTCCCTGTGTGCCCTGCCCTGGGTGACCCTGCTTTGGCAGGAGGGTTGAGTTTAATCTCTAAAGGTCCCTTCCAACCCCTGCCACTCTGAATTGCTTCACAGGGCTTGCTTCCAGTGGGAAATTTCCAATGGTAAATCCAACACCACCTGTACCCAGTGGGTGCCAAGACACTGCTGGAGGCAAAGAAAGGAGAGTGGCTGTGTGAGCTGAGGTGTGCCAAGGACTTTGCTTTTGGAAACACAGACATTTCACAGCCAGTTCCATGGTCTGGATCCCCAGCCCCACACAGGCTGAGAGAGTTGGGGCTGTTCAGCCTGGAGAAGAGAAGGCTCCAGGGAGACCTTAGAGCTGCATTTCAATATCTGAAGGGGGCTGCAGGAAGGCTGGGGAGGGACTGTTCAGAAGGACCTGTGGGGATAGGATAAGAGGCAATGGTTTGCAACTGGAGCAGGGAAGATTTAGGTTGGACATCAGGAGGAAGTTCTGCACAGTGAGGGTGGGGAGCCACTGGAACAGCTTGCACAGGGATGTGGTGCAGGTCCTACCCCTGGAGACATTCAAAGTTAGACTTGATGGGACCCTGGGCAACCTGATCTAGTTGGAGGTGTCCCTGCTGACTGCAGGAGAGTTGGACAAGATGACCTTTGAGAGTCCCTTCCAACCTGAAACATTCTGTGATCCTTGTGACATGATCTACAGCAGCCCCCACCTGAGACTGCACAGATGCACTGCCTGCAGGGGTGTGGGAGGGCCTGGGCTTGGGCACCAGACTGGGGCAGAATGTATGGCACCCCTCAAACCCACCACAGATGAGGCCAAAGTTTCACTGGCCTGTTGAGATGAGTGAGCATGGCTAAGAGCTGCACATTAAACTTCAAGGCAAAAGCTAAAGAATGCAAACAAAAGAGCCAAGCCTAAGTTGCTGAAAGAGGTGAAGAGGTTTTCTGCAGTGCTTTTATAGCTCTTACCAACTCCCCACAGAGCTTCAGGAGTTGCTAAGATCTCTAAGCATTGCCCATTGCTGCAGAACCAACAGCCACAAGCATGTACCTGTTTCACAAGCAGGTACAGCTCCAGGGACAGAAACCAGAAGCTGCTGAACCACCAAACCACCACAATGCTGCCCTTCCAGCAGGAGCATGCCCAGCCTGGCCATGCAGCACCACCAGCTCTGCCATGCTATGCTCCAAGGCCATCACAGAGCAAAAACCAAACCAAACAACTCTCTTGGAGCACCTACAGTCTTCCACACAGAGGCCAGACCTCAGACCAGCAAAGTCACCTTGAAGTCCTGGCAAGCCTGGGATGCAAGTGAGAAGGCAGAGGGAAGGCCAGGTAAAAGGCAACACGAAGCCCAAGGGCACTGCTGCCAGCTGGCTGCCACACCAGATCCTCACAAGCAGCTGCTGCCACACAGCTCCATGTGGTGGGGTTCTGAGCCTCTTCACTGGAGCACCAGATCACCCTTCTTTCTTCAAGGCAGCAGCTTTCATCCCCAAGCTAAGCTCAAACAGACCTCCCACCTCCAAGCAGAGGCATCTTCTCCCCATGCAGGAGGGGAGTAGACAGAACCAGAGCTCCCCAATTCCTTCCACAGGAAGCATTCTAATCACAACTGCTCCCAAGGCAGCTTTCCAAAAAGAGTTTGATAAAGGCAGGAGGAAAATCATAGAATCACAGAACTGTCAGGGTTGGAAGGGACCTCAAGGCTCAGCCAGTTCCAACCCCCCTGCCATGCCCAGGGACACCCCACACCACAGCAGGTTGCTCACAGCCACATCCAGCCTGGCTGCAAAAACCTCCAGGGATGAGGCTTCCACCACCTCCCTGGGCAACCTCTGCCAGGCTCTCACCAGACCTGGACCCAGAGCTCCAGCTGTGGTCTGAGCAGAGTGGAGCAGAGGGGGAGAATCCCCTCCCTGGCCCTGCTGGCCACACTTCTCCTGCTGCAGCCCAGGCTCTGCTTGGCTCTCTGGGCTGCAAGTGCTCACTGCTGGCTCCTGCTGAGCTTCTCCTCCCCCAGCACCCCCAAGGCCTTTTCTTCAGGGCTGCTCTCCAGCCAGTCCCTGCCCAGCTGCAGGACCTTGCCCTTGGTCTTGTTGAACCTCAGGAGGTTGTCATGGACTCACCTCTCCAGCCTGTCCAGGTCCCTCTGGATGGATCCCTTCCCTCCAGCCTGTCTGCTGCACCACACAGCTTGGTGTCAGCAGCAAACCTGCTGAGGGTGCACTCAATGCCTCTGTCCATGGCACCAACAAAGATGCTGAACAAGCCTGGTCCCAGCACTGAGCCCTGAGGGACTCCACTTGTCCCTGGCCTCCCCTGGGACATGGAGCCATTGACAGCCACTCTCTGGGTGTCAGTTCTTCATCCACTGAATGGTCCATCCAGCAAACCCATGTTTCACCAGCTTGGGGACCAGGATCTGGTGTGGGACAGTGAGAATGAGACCAACAAAGACATCAAAAGCCCAGGTGTGGGAACATCTGCAACCCCTTCCTCTGTCCACCTTGTGTCCTCTTCCATCAGGAATTCATGCGTTACACTTGATTACAGGGATGATCCATTCCCTGCTTCCAGGACAAATTTCCATTGCCACCATTTCCACATCTTCTCTGACAGAAGCTGTCACCCTTAGCTCCATCTTTGAGTCCCCTCACTAGCAGGCAGACCCCCACATGGAAGGATGTTCTCCCTCCAAGGAGGGCAGGACACAGGAAGGAGCCACTTAATCCTGACACTAATCCTAGCAGGAGATGGAGCTGTGCTGCCTCAGTTACTGCTCCTGCTCACACACTGAGCCTGGCCTCTCACGCTGCTGGTAGCAGCAAGCAGGAGAGGAGTTTGTGTTCATTCCCACCACAGTGCTGAAGTATCAGCTGCTTGCAAAAGCATCAGCTGAAGCTCTGGCACTCTGCAGTGCCTACTGCTCAGTGCCATCACACAGCACCCTCAGGTCACAGCATTCAGGTTGGAAAAGAGCCTCAGGGTCACCAAGTCCAACCACTGACCCTGCTCTGCAAGGGTCACCCCTAAACCACAGCCCCAAGCACCACATCCAAACCACCTTCAAACACAGCCAGGGCTGGGGACTCCATCACCTCCCTGGGCAGCACATTCCAATCCCTGACCACTCTTGGTGGGAAAAACATTTCCTACTGTCCAGTTTAACCCTCCCCAGTCACAGCTTGAGGCCATCCCCTCTTGTTCTATCACTAATGACCTGGGAGAAGAGACCAGCACCAACCTCTCCACAACCTCCTTTCAGGGAGTTGTAGACAGCAAGGAGGTCTCCCCTCAGGCTCCTCTCTTTCACACTAACCATCCCCAGCTCCTTCACTCACTCTTCACCAGATTTCTTCTCCAGGCCCTTCCCAGCTTCCTTGCCCTCCTCTGCCCTGGCTCCAGCACCTCCACATCTCTCTTGGATTGAGGTTGTCTCCAAACTGGACACAACACTCAAGGTGTGGCCTCCCCAGAGCTGAGTCCCAGGGGACAATCCCCTCCCTGCTCCTGCTGGACACAGCATTGCTGATCCCTGCCAGGATGCCTTTGGCTTTCTTGGCCACCTGGGCACTGCTGGCTCCTCTTCAGCTGCTTGTCCATCAGCACCCCCAGGTCCCTTTGTGACAAGCAGTTTCCAGCCACACTGCCCCAAGCCTGGAGCATTGCTTGGGGTTGTTGTGCCCCAAGTGCAGGACCTGGCACTTGGCTGCAGCTCCTCCTGTAAATGTTGGTCATGGATCCAATCTATTCAAGTCCCTCTGCAGAGCCTCCCTACCCTGGTGCAGATCAACACTGCCACCCAGCTCAGTGTCAGCTGCAAACTCACAGATGGCACACTCTGTGTCTTCATCAAGGCTCCACCTGGGGATCACTGAATTCTCCCTGACACAGCCCAGAGGTGCCCAGGCCATTTACCCCATGCTTGTTTCCTCAGCAAGTCCCACCAAGCCTGCCATTATGCTTTCTATTTTATAGAAGAAAAAAAAAAAAACAGAACACCCCAAACAAATACAATGAAAAAGGAGAGTTGTGCAACATCCCTGGCAAAGCCTCCAGATGGCTGTGCAGCAAAGGACCCAGCCTGTGTAGGTGCAGAAGTGCTAGCACAAGCTTGGCACTGCCATTCAAGCTCCAGCACTGGGGTAGAAGCAAAAGCTCTCCAAGAAGCCCTTAAAAAATATAAGCAAGGAATGTTCCCTGTAAAGGCAAGGCCAAGTCTTGCCTCAAGAGCTTCTCCCCAGCATGTCTTGCTCTGTGCCACTCATTTGGTTTCAACAGTCTCAAGGCTGCCTTTGCTTTGCAACTAAAATTAATTGCTGTGCTTTTGTGTCAGAGGGACGAGAGGCAGGATCCTCCCCCCTCCCAAGCAGCCACAGCAGCTCAGCAGGTCCCTCCTGGAGGGGGCACATCCACTCCTGGGGTCTCCTCTTGTAGGAAGGTACAAGAGCCCTCAGTAAGCAGAACAAACAGGATTGTTTGTGCTGGACAGGGTTATACAAGAGCCAAAGAGATGACTCAGGCTGCTCTTACTGCCTTTGCCTGGACAGCCAGAGCAAGCCCAGGCACAGCTACCAAAAGCATTTGTCTCTCAGGGTGAGCTTAACTCCAGGGGTACCTCCTGCCCCTGCAGATACAGCTCACTGCTGGTAAGGCCAAAGCTGCTTGGAATTGCTTAGATTTGAAGGCAACAGCTGTTTTTAATTGATTTAAGGAAGTCACTGCAAGACTCCTAGTGCTTCACCTTTTCTTAAAGAAGGACCTCCCTGGGAGCTTACAAAGCACAGACTGCAGGCAGCACACTTCACATCCATGCTGCAGCATCCCCCATGCTGTCCTGCACACTAACCCCACCTCAGGCTCCCCAGAGGTAGCTCCTCTTGTTTGCCCACAGCCTGGCAACAACAGGATACCATTTCTGATTGCTTTAAGCTGCAAGAAACAAGAGAAGCCACAAGAAAAGCTTTCAGTTCCCTATCTGAGCACATCCTTGTCTCCATGCAAGCTGAGGATCTCCTAAAACACACACAAGAAAAATCTTCTGAAGCTTGGTTTGGATAGTTCCAAAATCTTACAGGCAATGTGCTCTGGTGGCCAAGAAGGCCAAGGGATTCCTGGGGCAGATTAGAAGGGTTGTGGTTGGTAGGTCAAGAGAAGTTCTCCTCCCCCTCTACTCAGCCCTGCTGAAGCCACATCTGGAATATTGTGTCCAGTTCTGGGCCCCTCAGTTCAGGAAGGACCTCAGGGAACTGTTTGGGAGAGTCCAGCACAGAGCCACAAAGATGCTGAAGGCAGTGAAACATCTTCCTCAGGAGGAGAGCCTGAGGGAGCTGAGGGCTCTGGAGCTTGGAGAGGAGGAGCCTGAGGGTGACCTCATTGCTGGTGATGAAGATGTGCAGGGGGAGTGCCCAGAGGCTGGAGCCAGGCTCTGCTGGGGGATGCCCAAGGACAGCACAAGGGGCAGTGGTGGAAGCTGAGGCAGAGGAAGTTCCATGGAAACAGGAGGAAGAATGATTTCCCTGTGAGGGTGAGAGAAGACTGGAACAGGCTGCCCAGGGTGGGTGTGGAGTCTCTCTCTCTGGAGATATTCAAGACCCACCTGGATGCATTCCTGTCTGATCTGCTCTAGGTGACTCTGCTCTGGCATGGAGGGTTGGACTGGATGAGCTTTGGAGGTCCCTTCCAGCCCCTCACATTCTCTGATCCTGTGCAAGCTCCACACTTAGAAGCAGATGTTAATTCTGCAGAACACCAGCTCCCAGTCAATCCCTGCCCTGGTGTCACCTCAATTCTGCTTTTTGTGAAGCACATGCAATCAATTCTGCATCGCGACAGAGCTGGTAGGTATCTGACCTTCTAATTAAAGGCAGACTTGCAGGTGAGAAGAGTGTGTAATATTACTCACTTGAGTTAAGCAGGTACACAACACCAGGGCTGGTGGCAAAAATATAACTAGCCACAGGTCACAGCACACTGAGGAAGGCAGTGGTGGTCTTGTGCACAACAGCACAACATCAACTTAATCACCAATGACAACTTCTGAAAGCCTTTCCTTTGGATTCATCCTTGCCTGTTTTTTTGTTGTTTTTTTTTTTTCCTTTCTAGGCCAGCTGGAAAAACAAAAGCTTTGTCTTCTTAAAATGCAAGTGCCTGAGGCACCACTGAAGGAAACAGGAAAAATAAAAAAAAGAAGAAGTGACATAACTCAGGTCTGAAAAATACCTCCTGGGTTTCACATTCTCCTAAGAGCCTCTTTACTATTCAGCTTTATTCAGCTTACCCAGATCAGCACGAACTCTGCAGATTTGCCTCCTCTACCAGCACAGGTATGAAGAGCACAGATTTAGGATGATATTTTTTTTGTTTTGTTTTTAGAAATATATAATTAAAGCTCTACAGTTATATGTTAATAAAAAAAAAAAAAAAAAGAACAAACCACCACCACCACCTTGTTATTGATCCAAATGGTTCCTCCCTCCCTTTGCTCTGGCAGCTTCATAAACACCAGCGACAGTTTATTCTGAATTTCACTCTGTGCAGCCTGCTTTCAGATTTTCTTCCTTGCTGGGTGTTTGCAACCTTTTCCATCAGAGAGCTCAAGCTGTGAAAAATATGAGCAACTTGTTTTGGAATCAAAAACCCAGGCCCCAAATTTGATTTCTCTTTTCTTTTCCCCCTCCACGACTGCTCTTTATTTCAAGTGATTTCTGCCAGCAGTGCCTGTTGGGCTTCCTCAAATAGAGGAGCACAGCCCTGCACCAGGCAAAAGACTAACTTAATGGGAAGAGGCAAGGGAGGAAAAGCTGCAGCTCTCATCAGGACCTACAATTAACCCATGGATAACTCTGCAGCACCCTTGGCATGTCAAAGATTTTTATATCCAAAGGTCATTTTCTTGAAGGAGATGCAAGTTTACGTCAAGGTCTGAAAATTCCTTAAGCAGCCATCAATAAAGAGCTCGACTTGAAGGGAAGCTTTGGTGCTATTTAGGGAATTATTTGGGACAAGCAGAGCTGAAAGCTGTCTTGGTGATGGGAAACATGTTAAGAGCCTATTTAACTGAATTACCAAGTCCCATCACTTACTCCACATAAACTGTTCTCTGTCAAGAGCTTTCATCTTCTCTTTACAACCTCGAACTAAAACATCCTTCCACAGCTGCCTATTATTTGCCTTCTCTAAAGAAAGTGCTTCTGAAGAGACCCACCATCTTCTGCTTGGCCACTCTCCTGAAATCCACCTCCAAGAGCTAAAGTACCAGCTACAGCATGGTCAACTCAAGGAGCGCCCTGTCCTCAGGGAGGGACATCCTGCAGAAATCCATCATCCGCAGCCCCGCCAAGCACCGCTCACCCCAACCCAGAGTCATAAAGAGGACTTCCAGGCACGTCAGCAAGTAAACCTTGTGACAAGTTGTCACTGAGAGTAGGCAGCCCATAAAGGATGCTACAGAGCCACACTGCCGGGGTTTAACCAGAGGTTTCACTGAGGACACAGGCTCCTTACCTTCTGGTCAGCTGTGAGGAGCAGCCAAAGAGCTGTCCTTCCTTTCACACCAAGCAAGTGCAGGCTCCTCATCCAGGAGCTGCTGGCTTTGCTTGGAAAGGCAAAGTCCTTCCCTATCCCTTACCTTAGGAGAAAAATCAGAACAACCTGCAGAATAAAGGACAGGACAGAGCCCAAGTGAAAGTACCACCACCCTCTTCCCAACCCAGAGAGGAAGCACCTGTAGAAGAGAGCAGGCTTCCTCTTTACAGCAGGTCCTGCGAGGCAGCCTGCACCTTCCACCCTGTGACTGCTCATGCCAGATGCCAGCCAGCATTGCTCAAAGCCAAAGAAAACAGGCTGAGCCTGAGTGCTGAGAGCCACAGCAAATACCAGCCCCAACAGCTCACCCTGCCCCTGCCAGCGCTGGAGAAGCTGCCAGCAGTGGTGGACACACTGCCCACACCAGCTCCCTCACCAGCCTGGCAAACACTGGCACCAGCTACCCATCACCCGCCAAGATTTATTTGCAGGGAAAAGACAACGGCGACTCCCTTCACATGAAGCAAGAGGGGCAGTTTGTCTCACCTCGAAAGTAAGCTGAAGCCGATAGTGATGCGAGGACTTCAAGCCTCCAGCAGAGCCCGAGCAGAAGAGCTACCAGAGATGAGAGCAGCTGCTGGCTAGAGGGAATGCCCCAGAGCCTGCAGCCCAGCCAGGCCTGCTCCCTGCCTTATAGCCTCACATCCCAGCTCTGCCCCGTGCCACAAAAATCCCAGAACTGGACTCAGAAGCAGAGTCAAGAAATGCAAAGTGCACGGCGAGGCTGTTCTCCATGCAGGCACTTCACGGCGAGGCTTCCGAGCTCCCCGATCAGCCGAGCCGCAGGACCACCCTTGCCAACACAGACCTCAGCCAGAACTCAGCGTGTGGCACACGGGGCGCTGGGGCCAGCCGAGACCTGCAGCCGGAGTTACGCACAGCAGCCCGAAGCCTCCCAGCCCAGCACCTCCGCCACTGAGAAGGTTCTGAAACGCTCCAGAACCGCCCTCGGAGACCGCAGGGCTCAACACCGACACGCCGAGGAGCGCATTCGGAAGCCCCCTCCAGCTACAGAGGGCATCAGCGGTGCTAGTCCCCCGCGGCTGGGGCTCGTCACTCAGCCCGGTTTAGCGGTACGAAGCGAATCAAGCAGCTTCCACCCCACCCCAGGACCCTCTCCGGGGGGAACGGGCATCTCGGTTGGACGGGAGACACGGAGTAACTGGCCATGGTGCCGCTGGCTCCGCGCACACCTCCTCCAGCAGCCTGACAAGCGTCTCCGGAGCTCGGCGGGCAGGGGGGTCCCCCCGACCCCGGGGTTGCCGCCCGCGAACGCCGAACTTTCCCCATCCCGCAGGCGCCGGCACCGCCGCGGTGCCTGCCCCTACCCGTTACACAGGGGAAGGTAAATCAGCAGCGGGAAAAGCCCCGGGAAACACAGTGAATAGCGGAGCCAAGAGAGGATGGAAGGAGGAAAAATTAATAAGGGAGGCGATAAACCCCGGGCAGCCAAACCGCCCAGGGCGCTCCGCTCCGAGCCCCGGAGCCGAGCTGGAGCTCTCGGACGAAGCCTGCTCCCAGAGCGGGGGGAGTAGCCTGGAAGGGCAGGACGGACGAGCAGCACTCACCGGTGGCGATGAGAAGGGAGAAGGACGAGGCGCAGCGGCCCCAGCCCGGCCCGCCCTCGCCCCGCGGGAGCCGCCGGCACAGTGCCGCGCACCCCCCCACGCCGCCCCGGCTCCTTCCCGCCGACCGTACCACGGCGCCGAGCCGGGGAGGGGGGTTGGACACACCGGGAAGCTGCGCACGCCGCTGGCCGCCGCCAGCAAGCGGTGGCGCCGCGGCGGTGCCGAGAGGGCCGGAGCTGTGCGGGGATGCTGGATCTCGGCCGCGGGCAGAGCCGCTTCCCCAGCACCGCCCTCCTCCCTCCCAGGCTCTCCTCCTGCTCCGCGGCCGCCGCAGTGGAAGAGTCCGAGCGGGGCGGAGCCGGGCGGGAGCCGGGGGCGGTGGGTCCCGGCCCCGCAGCGCCACCGGAGCGCCCGGAGCTGCGAGCCCGCAGTTGAGTATCCAGCGCTTCGCTGCTCTTCTGGTCCCTGTCCCTGCCAAGGATGCCAAGCACCATCCCTGCAGCGTTACTGGAGAGAAGGATCCCCGGCAGCAGCCGCCCAGCCCAGCCTGCTCACCTCAGCCTGCGCTTCTGCAAAGGTCCCTGGGATGAACCCCTGGCACTCAAGGAAGAGACAAGTCTCCCCTGAGGGATTCTCCGTTGATTCCCAGTAGAGCTGCGGTGGTGCTGAAGTCCGCAGTTAAACAGAACTGCCCAGCATCATGCTTGCTTCTGCTGCTGCTGTGGGGGTGATGAGATGCTCAGAAGATACTGCTTCAGGTTGGGTTGTTCAGTAGTAGGAGAATTCTTAATCCCAGAATCCCAGCGTGGTGTGGGGGGAAAAAGAACCACTGAAGATCATCTAGTTCAATGCTGCTTGGGATCACAATGTCCTGGTAACTTTGAAATCTCTAGAGAAGGAGGCTCCACAACCTCTCTAGGCAGCCTGCTCCAGGGCTCTGGCACTCTCACAGCAAAGTTTCTTCTGTTCAGATAGAACCTCCTGAGTTCCAGTTTGTACCCATTGCCCCTTGTCCTGTCACTGGGCACCACTAAAATCAGACTGGCCCCAATACTAAGGTGAACTCTCTTCCCAACAGCAAGATCTGACTGACTGTGGGCTGGAGGCAGTATCTCTGGGTGCTTATCAACCCACATGCTAAGAATTAACTCTTCTTTCAGCTTATTTTCTTCTTGGGCAATTCAGATATCTTTTCCAACCTGCCATGGGCAGGGACACCTCACACCACAGCAGGTTGCTCACAGCCACATCCAGCCTGGCTGCAAAAACCTCCAGGGATGAGGCTTCCACCACCTCCCTGGGCAACCTCTGCCAGGCTCTCACCACCCTCATGGGGAAGAACTTCTTTCTAACATCCAATCTGACTCTCCCCTTCTAGTTTTGTTCCATTCCCCCTAGTCCTATCATTCCCTGACACCCTCAGAAGTCCCTCCCCAGCTTTCTTGGATCCCCCTTCAGATCCTGGAAGGCCACAAGAAGATCTCCTTGGAGCCCTTTCTTCTCCAGACTGAACAACCCCAACTCTCTCAGTCTGTCTCCACAGGAGAGTTGCTCCTCTGATCATGCCCATGGCCATTCTTTGGAGAGGGCCACACCAATCCTTCCAGAAGGATCAATGAACAAATTATAATTTCCACAGAACTATGCAGTAGCATCCCAAAATGGGATATTTTTTTCCCAATGTTGAGGCACTAAAATCCTCCACCCACCAAAGCCCCAATAAGGTCTGTAAACACCTTCAAAACCAGGTGCTTCTCCTATTAGTCCAGAATTAACTTTTCATCAAACCCTGATTTTCTTTCAAGTCCTCTTTATTACAGCTCAACAGCCACTTTCAAGTCCATGGGTGGGAAGTGATACAAAAGTGTCTTTCATTATTCATTAAGGACAAACCATGCAGCAGGGCTCTTGGAGGGGAGCAGAAAGCACACACACACACATTTCTCTGCACTTAAAACAATTATTTCTTCCTAACAACCCTGCAGAAAAGTGTCCTACAGAGAGCTGCAGTTTGGATGCTTTTGAAGTTGAGAGCATAAAAAAAAAAGAATTCTTCTTTCCCCTGTGATATTCCTGAGCAGAGGTCCTGGGAAATGGTTTGGTTTCTCTTTTAATATTTTTTTGTCTTTTTTAAAAGGAAAAAAATTAATTAGATGATGGTCAGGGATTGGAACAGGCTGCCCAGGGAGGTGGTGGAATTCCTACCATCCCTGGAAGTGTTCAAGAAAGGTGTGGCCATGGCACTTGGGGACATAGTTTAGTGGCCAAGGTGGTGTTGGGTTGATGGTTGGACCTCAGTGATATCAGATTTTTTTTTCCACATGAAACAATTCTACAGTTCTGTGATTGGTTTTAAGGGTGTCCCCTTCATGGGATGGAAAAGTTACCTGATGGAAATCGTGGAAATCAAAGACCTGTCCTGCCAAAGAAAAAGTTGCAGCTACAGTGCAAACCTGCAGCAGATTTGGGAAGAGGATTGAGGAGCCACAGAATCCCAGGAGAGCTCAGGCTGGAAGCCTCATCCAAGCTCCTGGGAGTCTAAAGGACTTACCCCAGTTTAGCACCACATATCTTGTCCTAGAGGTGGCCCAGCCACATGTGCTGTTCCAGCTCTGATTGGTGCATGCAGAGCAGAAGGAGCAGGCATGGCCCTCCACCCACCAACCACAACCTGGTCTGCTGCCACCATCCTCACTCCTGGCCTACACTGCTCCTCAAGGGTCACTTGCTGCCAAGTGGCATTCCAGGGCCTTTGCAGCAGAGCTGCTCTCCATGCAGTCAGTCCCCAGGCTGTGTGGGGCAAGGGGTGAGTCCATCCTGCACTGAGGACACTCATCCTCACTGTATTTCACAAGACCCCCCTTGATCTGTCCTTCCACCCCACCCAGCCCTTCCTCAGTGGCAGCTCTGCCTTCAAACACATTGACTGCAATCCTTGGTGTCATCTGCAGACCTGAGGCTGCACTTTGTCCCCTGCTCAGGTCACTCTATTAGGACAGCTCCCAGGAAAGACCACTGAGGGATCTTGCCCGTTATGAGGGAAAATCTTGTCCCTTGTATCTGGCTTTCAGGTAGAGTGCAACTATGCCCCACACCGTGGAGCCCAGCTGTCCAGCCAGTAACAAAGCACCCATCTGGACTGCCATCATAGAGCCATGGAATGGTCTGGGATGGAGGGGACCTCCAAAGCTCAGCCAGTGACAAAGCACCCATCTGGACTGCCATCATAGAGCCATGGAATGGTCTGGGTTGGAGGGGACATCCAAAGCTCAGCCAGTCCAACCCCCTGCACTCAGCAGGGACATCCCCAACTAGATCAGGTTGCCCAGAGCCCTGTTGAGCCTCACTTTAAATATCTCCAGGGATGGAGCCTCAACCACCTCCTTGGGCAACCTGTTGCAGTGTTCCACCACCCTCCTGGTGCAGAACTTGTTCCTCACATCCAATCTCAATCTGCTCTGCTCTAGTTTGAAGCCCTTGCCCCTGGTCCTGTCCCTGCAGGCCTTTGGGAACTCTCTTCACCCTTCTTGTAGCCCCCTTCAGGTACTGGCAGGCTGCTATTAGGTCTCCCTGGAGCTTTCTCTTTTCCAGGCTGAACACCTCCAGCTCCTGATTTGATGGTGGTGCCCCATAAGGGACATGACAGCTCCTTTGTTATCAGCAGTTTGTCGAGGACACTCTGTGTGTTTATGAATCCTTCAGATGTTTAACCCTCTCACCCCTCTCTTCCCATTGCTCTGATTTCAATCTCCTACATTGGAATTTTTTTTTCCTGCTGGAAGATAAAGAGCAGTGCTGGTGGTTTTTGGGGTTTTTTTATCTTTCCCTTCCCCCCCCCCCCCTTTTTTTTTTTTTAATGAATTTTTCATTTTGTTCCACCACTCATTGAAAGAATAACAATGAAGCAACGTTGTCAACAGAGAAGGAATTTTCTCCAAAGTCACACTGTGGCAAATCTGCAGCAACAGTCACAGATTTCATGAGTCCCACGAAAGAGAATTGGCAGTGGAGGGGGTGGGGAACACACCAAGAAGGCTCCAAAGTTATTTGTGCTTTCCACACCACGAAGCCCAATCAGAAGCAGCTGTTTAAAGAACAAGAAAACAAACAAAAAAAAAAGCCCCAAACCCAATCTCCAAAGATCATTCTGCAGAGGAACAAGAAATACAGAGGTGCTTTATGATGTTTAAAGAGGGACTTGGACAGGCTGGAGAGGTGAGCCCAAGCCAGCCTCATGAAGTTCAATGAAGCAAAGTGCAAGGTCCTGCACATGGGTTGGGACAATCCCAAGCACAAATCCAGGCTGGGAGAGGAGTGGCTCAAGAGCAGTGCTCAGGAGAAGGCCTTGGGGGTGTCAGGTGGTGACAAAGTCCCCAGGAGCCAGCACTGGTCCCTGGCAGCCCAGAGCCAGCTGTGTGCTGAGCTGCATCCAGAGCAGGGAGAGAGCAGCACAGGGAGGGGATTCTGCCCTCTGCTCTGCTCTGCTCAGACCCCACCTGCAGCACTGCCTGCAGCTCTGGGGCCCCCAGCACAAGAAGGACCTGGAGCTGCTGGAGAGGCTCCATGAAGATGATCAGAGGCTGGAGAACCTCCCCTGTGGGGACAGGCTGGAAGAGCTGGGGCTGTTCAGTCTGGAGAAGAGAAAGCTCCAGGGAGAGGAGACCTCAGAGCAGCCTTCCAGTACCTGAAGGGGCTCCAGGAGAGCTGGGGAGGGACTTTGGATGAGGGTAGGATGAGGGGCAATGAATTTGAGCTGGGAGAGGGGAGATTGAGACTGGAGATGAGGAAGAAATTGATTAGAGTGAGGGTGGGGAGAGACTGGCACAGGTTGCCCAGGGAGGCTGTTCATGTCCCCTCCCTGGAGGTGTTCAAGGCCAGGTTGAATGAGGCCTTGAGCAAGCTGTGCTGGTGGGAGGTGTCCCTGCCTGTGGCAGGGGGGTTGGAACTGGATGATCTTTCAGGTCCCTTCCATCCCAAACCACTCTGTGATACCATGACTCTATGACAATAAGCTGCCTCCAACAAGCAGCTTTCTCCTGCTTGCTCTGGGAGCTGGGCAGGGTGCAGCCAGGGGCTGGCATCACAGCTGGACTGGGATTTGGATTTGGTCTGTGCTTGCAGTGCTGCTGGATCTGTGCTCCACAGCACTGCCCCAGCACTGGGTGTGCTTCCAAGTACAAGCAAGCTTCTCTTTTTCACATTTGCCATTTTTTTTTCCCCAGGAGGTTTTAACACCAATTTATGAGCTCAGTGGGATGGCAGAGCTGGGTGAGCAGTGCTGACCTTAGAACTTACCTCTGCTAGGTTTCTTTGAAAGTCATCTGAAAGTCAGTCCAAAAGCACTCAAAGGATGGTGGAGGAGGGGAGCTGGGACTCATCCGAGAGGCAAAAATAAACTGCAGCAGGACAGGTTGGGAGGTGATCTGCTGGAGAGCAGCCCCCTGGAGAAGGAGCTGGGAGTGCTGGTGGGTAACAAGTTCTGCATGGGACAGAAATGTGCCCTGGGGGCCAAGAAGGCCAAAGGGTTCCTGGGGGGCATTCAGAGGAGTGTGGCCAGCAGAGCCAGGGAGGTTCTCCTCCCCCTCTGCTCTGACCTGCTGAGGCCTTACCTGGAATATTGCATCCAGGTCTGGGCTCCCCAGGTCAGGAGGGACAGGGATCTGCTGGAGAGAGTCCAAGGGAGGGCTCCAAGGATGCTGAAGGGCCTGGAGCACTGCCTGGGAAGGAGAGGCTGAGAGCCCTGGGGGTGTTCAGTCTGGAGAGGAGAAGTCTGAGAGGGATCTGATCAATGTCTATCAATAGCTGAGGGGTGGGGGTCACAAGGGAGGGGACAGGGACAGGCTCTGCTCAGTTGTGCCCTGGGATAGGACAAGGGGCAATGGATGGAAACTGCAGCACAGGAGGTTCCACCTCAACATGAGGAGGAACTTCTGCACTGTGAGGGTCCCAGAGCCCTGGAGCAGGCTGCACAGAGAGGTTGTGGAGTCTCCTTCTGTGGAGCCTTTGCAGCCCTGTCTGGATGTGTTCCTGTGTGACCTGTGCTGGATTCTGAGGTCCTGCTCTGGCAGGAGGTTGGACTTGAAGATCTCTTTGGGTCCCTTCCAACCCCTCACATCCTGTGAGCCTCTGATTCTGTGATCATGGCAAAGGAGCAAAGCTCAGAGAGCACCACCTCAAGCAGCAGATGCCTCTGGTGTGGTGCTGCTGTATCCACACAAGTGTGGTCTTGGGAAAGGGCTGCACATTCCCCCCCAGCCTCCAGCACACTGCTGCTGCCATCAGTGCAGGAACACTCTGCAATGTGAAACTACAGAATCACAGAACCACAGAATGGGAAGGGCTGGAAGGGACCTCCAAAGCTCCTCCAGTCCAACCCCCCTGCCAGAGCAGGAGCACCTGGAGCAGGTCACACAGGAACACATCCAGGCAGGTCTTGAATATCTCCAGAGAGGAAGACTCCACAACCCCCCTGGGCAGCCTGTGCCAGGGCTCTGTCACCCTCACAGGGAAATAATTCTTCCTCCTGTTTCCATGGAACTTCCTCTGCCTCAGCTTCCACCACTGCCCCTTGTGCTGTCCTTGGGCATCCCCCAGCAGAGCCTGGCTCCAGCCTCTGGGCACTCCCCCTGCACATCTTTATCCCCAGCAATGAGGTCACCCTCAGGCTCCTCCTCTCCAAGCTACAGAGCCCTCAGCTCCCTCAGGCTCTCCTCATGAGGAAGATGTTCCACTGCCTGCAGCATCTTTGTGGCTCTGTGCTGGACTCTCTCAAGCAGTTCCCTGAGGTCCTTCCTGAACTGAGTAGCCCAGAACTGGACACAATATTTAGGGCAGAGTAGAGGGGCAGGAGAACCTCTCTCAACCTACTAACCACAGCCCTTTCAATCCACCCCAGAATTCCATTGACCTTCTTGGCCACCAGAGCACATTGCTGGCTCATACTCAACCTCCTATCCACCAGGACTGCCAGATCCTTTCCCATTTCACTTCTCTCCAGTGTATTACTTTGTTGGTCCTCCTGGCATTATTTTGTTGGTCCTGTGTGCATCCAAGTGCCTCTTCTTCCAGGAACTGCAGTCTATATGCAGCTGAAGATGGTCTGAAGACAAAACCTGTGCTTGTTTTCCTCTCTTTTCTTTCTGCTGTCACACTGAGGCCATCAAAAATGTGCTCTTAGCACTCACTGCCCCTCACCCAGGGCTGAGCTGCCCAGGAGCTGGGGATGTGAGAGCACTGAAAGAGGATTCTCTCTAAAAACAAAAAGGAAGAAAAACAGTGAACAGGGTAGGGAGGGGGAAGCAAATAATATTGCTGCCAAAGACAGTTCAAAAGGAACCTCTTTGACTGAATTCTGAAGGTTAAAGAGCCAAGCTGAGAGTATTTCCTCCCTGATGACACCACATTGTCTGTTGAGGTGCTTCTTGGCCCAGGAACTCTGCCTTCCTCCACCACTGATAGTGTTTATGAGCTGTGAAGGGAAGGTGACTGCTTGGAGTGGTTATCCTGAGGGATGGGAGCAGGTTTGCTAGGGACACCTGCTCAGGTAGCACTCCTGCTCCCTTGGGGGGTGCCTGCCCACGAGCACCAGCAGGTCTGCTACCCTCTGGGTGTCAGCAGCCTTTCCCAGGCTGACATTTCCTCTGCTTGGATCCACTGCCTGACAAATGATGGAAGCAGGAGAACAATAAAGACTAAATCTTATCTTAATAGCCTTTCATTATTAACTGTCTCCAGATTTATTCATCACTCATGGAGTGAGCCAGGCAGACACTGCTGGTGTGAACCCAGGTGAAGCTTCTGACTGCACCAGGGCTGTCTGGTTTCCATCAGAGGGATCTGACCCTGCAATTTGTTTCTCTCCCAGCATTTACTCTGGCTATGGAGAGCCACTGGCCACAGGCCTGCAGGATCTTGGCTTTCAGGCCCTTCTCCTGCCCTTTGCATCCACCTGGAATGGCAGCTGTGGGTTGAAGCAGAGGCAGGGGCCAGCTTCTTCCCATTGCTGTGCCCCAGGCTGCTCCTGGGGAAAAAGCAGGCAGTGGCTGGGAAAGAAGAGCAGCCATGGATCAGTAGGGGCTGGGGGCTGTCCTGCTGGAGAGCAGCTCTGGGGAAAAGGACCTGGTGACCATGAGGCAGCAATGTGCCCTTGGGGCCAAGAAAATCAATGCCATCCTGGGGTGCATCATGAAGAACGCAGCAGCAGGTCAGGGGAGGTTCTCCTCCCCCACTACTCTGCCCTGTTGAGCCTACATCTGGAATATTGTGTCCAGTTCTGAGCTCCCCACTTCAAGAAGGACTGGGACATGCTGGAAAGGGGACAGCAAAAGGCTGCAAAGATGCTGGGGGGACTGGGAAAATCTCCCTGATGAGGAGACAGAGAATTTGGGCTTCTTAGTCTGGAGAAGAGCAGCCTGAGGAGGGATCTCATCGGTGCTGATCAATGCCTACAGGGTGGGCAGCAGGAGGATGGGACCAGGCTTGTTTCAGTGGTGCCCAGTGACAGAACAAGGGGTAATGGACACAAACCTGAACATCAGAACTTCCATCTCAAAATGGGGAGAAACTTCTTGAATTTAAGGGTTGACAGAGCCCTGGAGCAGACTGCCCAGAGAGGTGGTGGAGACTCAGTCTCTGGAGACATTCAACCCCCACCTGGATGTGTTCCTCTGTGACCTTCCTTAGGTGCCTTGGCAGGGGGATTGGATTGATGATCTCCAGAGGTCTTTTTCAACCCCTCATGATTCTGAGATTCTGTGAGGGGCTGGATAATCTGTTCCCCACCAGCATGCTCCCCTCTGCCAGTTCTGTGCTCTGGGACAGCAATGTGAACATGCTTGGGTGATGCTGAATAAAAACAAGAAATATGGGGTGGGGCAAGGATGAGGAAGAGGAGGGAGCAGGCAGAGTAGTGGGGTGCTGGAGCCTGTGGCCAGCAGTCCTGCCAGGGCCTGTGCTGATGGCTTGCAAACCAGCACAGCAGCAAAAGCAGAAGAATTCTTAGTGGCCAGGGGAAATGCTGCTCAACTCTTGGGCAAAACCCAGCACCCCCAGGCAGCACCTCCCAATGCAGGCAGCACCTCCAGTGCAGCCAGCACCTCCCAATGCAGGCAGCACCTCCCAGTGCAGGCAGCACCTCCCAATGCAGGCAGCACCTCCCAATGCAGCCAGCACCTCCCAATGCAGCCAGCACCTCCCAATGCAGGCAGCACCTCCCAATGCAGGCAGCACCTCCCAGTGCAGCCAGCACCTCCCAATGCAGCCAGCACCTCCCAGTGCAGCCAGAACCTCCCAATGCAGGCAGCACCTCCCAATGCAGGTAGCACCTCCCAATGCAGGCAGCACCTCCCAGTGCAGCCAGCACCTCCCAATGCAGCCAGCACCTCCCAGTGCAGCCAGAACCTCCCAATGCAGGCAGCACCTCCCAGTGCAGCCAGCACCTCCCAGTGCAGGCAGCACCTCCAGTGCAGGCAGCACCTCCCAGTGCAGCCAGCACCTCCCAGTGCAGCCAGAACCTCCCAATGCAGGCAGCACCTCCCAGTGCAGGCAGCACCTCCCAATGCAGGCAGCACCTCCAGTGCAGGTAGCACCTCCCAATGCAGACAGCACCTCCCAGTGCAGCCAGCACCTCCCAATGCAGGCAGCACCTCCCAATGCAGGCAGCACCTCCCAGTGCAGCCAGCACCTCCCAATGCAGGCAGCACCTCCCAATGCAGGCAGCACCTCCCAGTGCAGGCAGCACCTCGAGTGCAGGTAGCACCTCCCAATGCAGGCAGCACCTCCCAGTGCAGCCAGCACCTCCCAATGCAGCCAGCACCTCCCAGTGCAGCCAGCACCTTCAGTGCAGCCAGCACCTCCCAGTGCAGCCAGCACCTCCCAATGCAGGCAGCACCTCCCAATGCAGGCAGCACCTCCCAGTGCAGGCAGCACCTCCAGTTCAGGCAGCACCTCCCAGTGCAGCCAGTACCTCCCAATGCAGCCAGCACCTCCCAATGCAGCCAGCACCTCCCAGTGCAGGCAGCACCTTCAGTGCAGCCAGTACCTCCCAATGCAGCCAGCACCTCCCAATGCAGCCAGCACCTCCCAGTGCAGCCAGCACCTCCCAATGCAGGCAGCACCTCCCAATGCAGGCAGCACCTCCCAGTGCAGGCAGCACCTCCAGTGCAGGCAGCACCTCCCAATGCAGCCAGCACCTCCCAGTGCAGGCAGCACCTCCCAATGCAGGCAGCACCTCCAGTGCAGCCAGCACCTCCCAATGCAGGCAGCACCTCCCAATGCAGGCAGCACCTCCCAGTGCAGGCAGCACCTCCCAATGCAGGCAGCACCTCCAGTGCAGGCAGCACCTCCCAATGCAGGCAGCACCTCCCAATGCAGCCAGCACCTCCCAGTGCAGGCAGCACCTCCCAATGCAGGCAGCACCTCCCAGTGCAGGCAGCACCTCCCAATGCAGCAGCACCTCCCAGTGCAGGCAGCACCTCCCAATGCAGGCAGCACCTCCCAGTGCAGGCAGCAGCACCTCCCAATGCAGGCCAGCACCTCCCAATGCAGGCAGCACCTCCCAATGCAGGCAGCACCTCCCAGCAGCACTCGCAGCCAGCACCTCCCAATGCAGGCAGCACCTCCCAATGCAGGCAGCACCTCCCAGTGCAGCCAGCACCTCCCAATGCAGGCAGCACCTCCCAGTGCAGGCAGCACCTCCCAATGCAGGCAGCACCTCCCTGTTCAGGCAGCACCTCCCAATGCAGGCAGCACCTCCCAATGCAGGCAGCACCTCTCAATTCAGGCAGCACCTCCCAGTGCAGGCAGCACCTCCCAATGCAGCCAGCACCTCTGAGTGCAGGTAGCATTTCTGCCCACTGTAAGCAGGGGATCGTTTCTCCAGACAGATCTGAGTTTGTGTCTTATTTTGTGTTTCCTTTAGCAGTTTTCCCTGAACAACAACAACAACAAAAAATTAAAAATGGAGATAGTTTCCACCCTGGAGTTCCCCTTCTTAGCTGGCCCACATCCACATCTCAGAGCCCTGGTGTCACTAGGTGCCCAGCTGAAATGCTGTAATTAAAATCATACAATCACAGAATTGTCAGGGCTGGAAGGGACCTCAAGGCTCAGCTAGTTCCAACCCCCTGCCATGGGCAGGGACACCTCACACCACAGCAGGTTGCTCACAGCCACATCCAGCCTGGCTGCAAAACCCTCCAGGGATGAGGCTTCCACCACCTCCCTGGGCAACCTCTGCCAGGCTCTCACCACCCTCATGGGGAAGAACTTCTTCCTAACATCCAATCTGAATCTCCCCAGTTCTAGTTTTGTTCCATCCCCCCCACTCCTATCACTCCCTCACACCCTCAAAAGTCCCTCCCCAGCTTTCTTGGAGCCCCCTTCAGATCCTGGAAGGCCACAAGAAGGTCTCCTCGGAGCCTTCTCTTCTCCAGACTGCACAACCCCAACTCTCTCAGGCTGTCTCCAGAGCAGAGCAGCTCCAGCCCTCTGCTCATCCTTGTGGCCCTTCTCTGGACACCTTCCAGCATGTCCATAGCCCTCTTGTAATAGAGGCTCCAGAACTGGACCCAGAGCTCCAGCTGTGGTCTGAGCAGAGTGGAGCAGAGGGGCAGAATCCCCTCCCTGGCCCTGCTGGCCACACTTCTCCTGCTGCAGCCCAGGCTCTGCTTGGCTCTCTGGGCTGCAAGTGCTCACTGCTGGCTCCTGCTGAGCTTCTCCTCCCCCAGCACCCCCAAGGCCTTTTCTTCAGGGCTGCTCTCCAGCCAGTCCCTGCCCAGTCTGTACTGGACATGAAGAGCTCACTTTTATCCAGCCAAAGAACATTTGGAGGGATTTAAATGAAGAGGTTTTGAAATCTGTGACATTTGCTCTAATGAGAGAACACTTTGTAATCCTCAGTGTCTTCTAATTCCAAACAGATTGCAAGAACTGCAAGTGACAACAATTTCTGTCCTTCTTTTTCCCCCCAAAAGCCTCATGTCCTGTAGTTAGTAAGACCTCACTGGCAGCAACGTTCATTTTTTCCCCAAGGATTCCACATCAGCTTGGAAAGAGTGGAAAGTAGAGTGTGGATGTACCTCCATGTGTGTGGTTTGGGTTAGGGCAGGCAACAGAACTCACAGAAACTGCCTTCACACCAACCCCAGCATCTGGAAGACCTTAGCACCATGGACCAGTCCATAAAGGCTGGCTCCCAGGAGAAGGGAGAGTCCCTTCTGATAAGGAGTCCCATGGAAAAGACAAGAGGTGATGGGGACAAGGTACTGCTGGGGACATCCCCATTGTACACCAGGAGAAAAGGTCTCCCCATGAGCACAGTCAGACACTGGAATCATCTCCCAAGGGAACCATGGAGTGCCCTGCACTGGGCAGTTAGAATCATAGAATCCTAGAGTCAGTCAGGGTTGGAAGGGACCACAAGGCTCAGCCAGTTCCAACCCCCCTGCCATGGCCAGGGACACCTCACACCAGATCAGGCTGGCCAGAGCCTCATCCAGCCTGGCCTGAAACACCTCCAGGGATGGAGCCTCAACCACCTCCCTGGACAACCCATTCCAGGCTCTCACCACTCTCATGGGGAAGAACTTCTTCCTCACTTCCACTCTGAATCTCCCCACTTCCAGCTTTATTCCATTCCCCCCAGTCCTATCACTACCTGATAGCCTCAAAAGTCCCTCCCCAGCTTTCTTGCAGCCCCCTTCAGATACTTGAAGGCCACCATAAGTTGGAGGGCTCAGCTTGGCAGGGTGCTGGGGCAGCTCAGTTCAGCTCTGCTGTTCCCCAGAAAGGTTGGAGCAGATGATCCTTGGGGTCCCTTCCAAGCTGGCACTCTGTTATCTGAGCTCAGCACCACTCTTTGGGCACCCAAGAGCTCTGCTCAGTGGAAGGGGACATGTCCTGCCTCTCCCTTGGGTGCTTTTATTTGGGAGTATCAACCTCAGCATGAAACAGCAAACCAGGGACCTTGCTGGGCACTGCTGTTGCTTCCTGGGAATCCCAGCCAGCTGTGATCCTTAAGGAGTTTATCCCTTTCCCTAGATAAAAAAGAGCCTTGACTCTACCAACAGAGCTCACAACACCAGCAGCCCAGCAGTTCTCCCTGGTGCCCTCCTGCTAGGAGATCTTACCCTGCCCTCTCTCCCCTAAGTGCAGCAGTGGGGAGCAGCCTTTGCTGGGCTGTCAGCACCATCCTGCTCTGCTCCCCTGGGCCTCTTCTCATGCCCTGTGACCAGAGGCAAGCAGAAGTGTTTCACAGGCAGAGCATCTTCTCTGAGCTGTTGTCTGGGGATTTCTGAATCAGGACACAGTGTTCTGGTGTGTTCAGCAAGGCAGGCAGGCATTAGCCTGAGCTCAGCTTCCCCCCTCCTGCAGGCTTTGCAGAAGCTGGCTCCAGTTCTAGGTTTTCCTGCCAGCCTTACTTCTCTAACGGGACAAGCCAAAGGAGCTGGCTATGAAGGCCCAGGTTCTGAAATCTGACACATTTCATAAGAACAGAGAATTGTTTAGGTTGGAAAAGCCTTCTGAGATCATCAATTCCAGTCATCAGCCCAACCCCACCATGGCCATCAAACCATGGCCCCAAGTGCCATGGCCACAGCTTCCCTGAACACCTCCAGGGATGGAGACTCCACCACCTCCCTGCCGATCCCTGACCACTCTTGTAGCAAAGAAATTTTGCCTCATCTCCAACCTAAGCCTCCCCTGGCACAATTTCAGGCCATTTCCTCTCCTTCTATCCCCTGATACCTGGGAGCAGAGCCCAACCCTCACCTCACTGCAGCCTCCTCTCAGGGAGCTGTAGAGAGCAATGAGGTCTGCCCTCAGCCTCCACTTCTCCACACTGAACACTCCCAGTTCCCTCAGCTGCTCCTCCCCAGCCCTGCTCTCCAGACCCTTCACCTTTGCTGCACATAGCTCCAGGTGCAGCTTTGCCTTCCTTGATGAAGAAAGTGATGCCCATGCCATGACCTTACTGAGGTCCCCAGCTCTGGCTGGTTGCTGTTGCTGGCTGGCAGCTGGTGCCAGTGGCTCCAGGTGGGCTGGAAGCATTTGCATTGCTTCTTGCTGGCTTCCCTAGCAGGAATGACAGAGATATTCCCAGAGTCACCTCCTTTTAGTGTCAGTAACTCTGTCAAAGTGCTTTTGAATTCATCCTGCTGTTTACTTTGCAAGCACTTTACCTGTGAGCCCAATTAAAACAACTCAGGCTTTAAAGCTTGGGCTACTCCCAGGCACCTCCTTGAAAAGAATAATCCTGAGCTGGCATGAATGGAGAGGAATCAATGAAGATCAAGAGCCTCACACCCATTGATGCTCACTCACAAGCCAGCTTAGATCTGGCTCCATCAATCATCTCAGATACTGGGAGGCAAACTCAGAACTGCTGCTGAAACATCTGCAAATGTAAATCAGGAAGGTGTCCAAGTGAGGGCCAGGAGGCTGATCAGAGAGGGCTGGAGCTCCTCTCCTATGAGGACAGGATGAGAGAGTTGGGGTTGAAGGGGGCCTACAAGAAAGATGGGGAGGGACTTTATAGGGTGTTGGGTAGGGACAGGACTGAGGGGAATGGATCCAAGGGGGCTGGAGCTCCTCTGCTGTGGAGACAGGCTGAGGGAGTTGGGGTTGGTCAGTTTGGAGAAGGGAAGGCTCCAAAGAGACCTTCTGGTGGCCTTCCAGGATCTGAAGGGGGCTCCAAGAAAGCTGAGGAGGGACTTTTTAGGGTGTTGGGTAGTGATAGGATTAGGGGGAATGGATCCAAGCTAGAGGAGGGGAGATTTAGATTAGACATTAGGAAGAAATTCTTCCCCATGAGGGTGGTGAGAGCCAGCAGTGAGCACTTGCAGCCCAGAGAGCCAAGCAGAGCCTGGGCTGCAGCAAGAGAAGTGTGGCCAGCAGGGCCAGGGAGGGGATTCTCCCCCTCTGCTCCACTCTGCTCAGACCACACCTGGAGCTCTGGGTCCAGGTCTGGAGCCTCTGTTCCAGGAAGGATCTGGAGGTGCTGGAAGGTGTCCAGAGAAGGGCCATGAGGATGAGCAGAGGGCTGGAGCTGCTCTGCTCTGGAGACAGCCTGAGAGAGTTGGGGTTGTGCAGTGTGGAGAGGAGAAGGC
This sequence comes from Indicator indicator, assembly GCF_027791375.1. Taxonomy (NCBI): domain Eukaryota; kingdom Metazoa; phylum Chordata; class Aves; order Piciformes; family Indicatoridae; genus Indicator; species Indicator indicator. The sequence continues at coordinate 2,124,869 of NC_072033.1, forward strand.
TCTGAGGAGACCTTCTTGTGGCCTTCCAGGACCTGCAGGTGACTGCAAGAAAGCTGGGGAGGGACTTTTGAGGGTCTGAGGGCGTGATAGGACTGAGCAAATGGAGCAAAACTAGAAATGGGGAGATTGAGATTGGATGTTAGGAAGAAGTTGTTGCCCATGAGGGTGGTGAGAGCCTGGCAGAGGTTGCCCAGGGAGGTGGTGGAAGCCTCATCCCTGGAGGTTTTTGCAGCCAGGCTGGATGTGGCTGTGAGCAACCTGCTGTGGTGTGAGGTGTCCCTGCCCATGGCAGGGGGGTTGGAGCTGGATGATCCTTGAGGTCCCTTCCAGCCCTGACAATTCCATGATTCTGGACAGAAATCACATCAGAAAACATGTCCCTGATTTCAGTGGGAATTGGTTTGTTGGCATTTTGGGCTCCTTAGCTTCTGGATGCAGCATCTCCAAGGACAAAGCACCTACAGTGGTTTGGCAGTTTTGAAAATGGATCTCTGAATGCTGACTGTCCCCTCTGAGATCACATCTGCACTTCCAGGCAGCTCTGCTGCTGCTCTTCTGATCTTTCTTCCTCCTCCATCTTTGACTCTGTCACCTTGCATGACCCACCATGAATAAAAATGAGGATGTGCCAGGTTCAAAGGCAGCCTTTTCTTCTGGGGTCAGCTCCTCAGCTGTTGGACAGGATGGCTGCAGAGCTCAAAGGGTTCAGCTCAGGTCTCTGTTGAGTTAGGTCCACCTCCAATCACCTGCTGGTCCAGGTGGAGAAGGGAATGAAAGAGCTCTCCTCATCTGTGTGACCTCATGGGGCCAAGGCAGTGCTGTGGAGGCTGTCAGTTTTAGGCCAGTTTTCAAACAGAGAACAGGATGTGACCCCCCCAGACCCATCGGAAGCTAGATTGGGAGAAGGATCAGATGGTGGCCAAAGGATCTAACCTTTGACTTTCTGCCCAGCATTTCTTGGCCCATGTTGTTTTCTTGGCCCAGCCTTGCCCCTGAGTGCAAGGGAGAGGTTGGCTCGTGCCAGAGAGGTGCTGGGCTCCTTACCTGGAGTATTGTGTCCAGCTCTGGAGTCCTCATCACAGGGAGGACATGGAGCTGCTGGAGTGGGTCCAGAGGAGGTCACAAAGATGATCAGAGGGCTGGAGAACCTCTGCTATGAAGACAGGTTGAGAGGGTTGGGGCTGTTCAGCCTGGAGAGGAGAAGGTTCCAGGGAGACCTTAGAGCTGCATTGCAGTACCTGAAGGGGACCTACAGGAAGGCTGGGGAGGGACTGACTGTTCAGAAGGGCTTGGAGTGACAGGATGAGGGACAGTGGTTTGAAAGGGGAGCAGGGGAGGTTCAGGTTGGACATCAGGAGGAAGTTCTGCACGTGAGAGATCAAGAAGCATCTGGCAGTGCTCTAAGTCATAGAACTGTAAAGGGTAGGGGTTGGAAGGGACCTCCAGAGATCATCCAGTCCAACCTCCCTGCCAAAGCAGGGTCACCTAGGGCAGCTCCCACAGGAACACATCCTGACTGTGCCAGTCATATGCTACAGTTCTGGGCAGCCCTGCAATGAGCAGGGAGTTGGACCTTATGCTGTTTAGGGATCTCTTGCAACTTCAGACATTCTGTGATTCTGTGATTCTGTGAAACCAACCCCCCACCCCCTGAGAAGCACCTGGCTAAGAAATTTGACTTGAGGAGATGGCACTGAGAGAAGGTCTTCAGGCCACCATTTTGGTCAACCCCCCTGATGGTTAATTTATCTTATAAAACACATCCTGTTGCCTCCAGCAGTGGTTCAGCTTCCCTCTGCTATGCTGCAGAGGCCTTCAACATCCACCTCTTTCCTCCTCTGAGAGCACTTACCCACCACAGACCTCAGGAGCCTTGCCACAACCCAGACTGCCAGCCCATCACAGCCCCCCCACCTCAAGGTGTGTGGTGTTTTCAAGCTGTACCTTCAAAATTTTCCCCAGATCTTGACCAGAAAGTGGTAGAATGTAAATAAACCCCCACTGGGTGTGAAAAAGACATTCATGAGAAACTCTAAACAATCCCATTGGAGAGATACCTACCATAAGAATTAGTTTGGTAAACTTTCTCTCTCTCCTATTCATTTCCTCGCTCTGGGAGATGCTAAATTTGTGCTGTGCTGGCTTCTCCTTCACAGTCTCACAGGATATCAGAGGCTGGAAGGGACCTCCAGAGATCATCAGGTCCAACCCCCCTGCCAGAGCAGCGTCACCCAGGGGAGTCTGCACAGGAATGCATCCAGGTGGGGTTGGAAAGGCTCCAGAGAAGGAGACTCCACAACCCCCTGGGCAGCCTGTTCCAGGGCTCTGTCACCCTCACACCAAAGAAGTTTCTCCTCCTGTTGAGCTGAAATCTTCTCTGTTCCAGTCTGAACCCATTGCTCCTTGGCTTATCACTGTGCACCACCCAAAAGAGCCTGGCCCCCTCCCCTTGACCCCCACCCCTCAGCTATTGAGAGACATTGATCAGATCCCTCTCAGCCTTCTCTTCTCCACACTAACCAGCCCCAGGGCTCTCAGTCTCTCTTCACAGGGGAGATGCTCAAGTCCCCAAATCATCCTCCTGGCTCTCCCTTGGACTCTCTCCAGCAGGTCTCTGTCTCTCTTGACCTGGGGAGCCCAGAACTGGACACAGGATTGCAGCTGTGGTCTCAGCAGGGCAGAGTAGAGAGGTAGAAGAACTTCCCCAGCCCTGCTGGACACCTTTCTTGCTGCCCCCCAGGATCCCATTGGCTCTCTTGGCCACCAGAGCACATTGGTGTTCCATGCAGAACTTGCTGCCCCCCAGCACTCCAAGGTCTTTCTCTGTGGAGCTGCTCTCCAGCAGGGCAGCTCAAGTCCCCTAAGCATCCTCCTGGCTCTCCCTTGGACTCTCTCCAGCCTGACCTTGGCTGCCTTGTTTTGGCTAAGTTCTAACAACTCTCTGCTCTTTCACTTGTCTCTTTGTGTCCAGGGTGAGTACAGAGGCAGGGCAGGGAGTGGAGAAGCTCTTGGCTCCCCTGGTCTTTGGCCAGGGGTGGGTTTCTTGTGCTGTTTATAAATAGTAAATCCCTGTAAATAGATGTATGATGTAAATAGATGTATGATTGTATGGTTTGTACACAGTCATTGCATTCCATTGTAGAGTGCAGTTTGGCTTGGCAATACAGCTTCCAGTTGCTTCCAGCTGGGCTGGGCTGGCAATTTAATGTTGGGGGAGAATTGTCAACTCCCCACAAGCTGCTCCTCCAATCTTTAAGTCATTTCAGTGGTTCTTCTCGACACAGGCTGGAACCTCTACCAGCCTGTAGAAAACCCAGAGGCTTGGTGCTGCTCTGGGAGCTGTGCACCAGCTTAAGCCAACCTTTTTCACCTCCACATGAGGAGAAACTCTTACAGTGAGGGTGACAGAGCCCTGGAGCAGGCTGCCCATGCAGGTTGTGGAGTTTCCTTCTCTGGAGACTTTCCAAACCCATCTGGATGTGTTCCTGTGCAGACTACCCTGGGGGATCCTGCTTTGGCAGGGGGGTTGGACCTGATGATCTCTGGAGGTCCCTTCCAACCTCTAATTTAGTGTCTTGTGACTGTGATACTGTGACTGTCCCACTTGGCTGGCTGTAGGCAGAGCCAGTGATCAGGCTGTGAGCAGACAAGAACTGGTTTTGACCATCTTGATTGCTTATCAGTTTGAGGTCCAGTCCAACCCTCATGCTCTTGCCTGATAACTTTCCTCTGGAAGCAGCCTCACAGGAGCTAGCAGGACAGCTTCTGGGCAGTGGTGGCACTCATCTCAAGCAAGGCTGGCAGAAGTAGGTCTGCTGAAAGGAAGACAGGGATGAAATTCACCTTCCAGCACTCCCTGCAAGTGAAGCTGATCTGCATTTCTTACACCAAGCACAGGCTACAGCTCAGATGCTAATTTTATCTCACTGGCTTTGTAGCCTCCTTGATCTCCCAGAGAATCCTCAATAACATGGAGCAAATGTGTAACTAAGGCATTTTACAGAAGGAGCTGCAGAGTGCAGAACTCTGCTCCAGGGGAAGAGGCTGCTCTGCTCAGCACAGAGCATGAAATCAGATCATGCTGGCAGGCTGAACAAACTCACCCTTTACTCCTTATCCCCACAGCTGGGCTGCTAGGGGAGACCAGGGCAGCCTGGTCTCTATCTGCCCTACAAACCCATCCCTGATGGTAGAATCATCACAGGCTCACAGGATGTTAGGGGTTGGAAGGGACCTCTGGAGATCTTCCAGTCCAACCCCCTGCCAGAGCAGGAGCACAGAATCCAGCACAGCTCACACAGGAACACATCCAGACAGGGCTGCAAAGGCTCCACAGAAGGAGACTCCACAACCTCTCTGGGCAGCCTGCTCCAGGGCTCTGGGACCCTCACAGTGCAGAAGTTCCTCCTCATGTTGAGCAGGAACCTCCTGTGCTGCAGTTTCCATCCATTGCTTCCTCGTCCTACCTCAGGGCACAGCTGAGCAGAGCCTGTCCCTGTCCCTGTCCCTTCCCTCCTGACCCCCAGCCCTCAGCTATTGATAGACATTGATCAGATCCCTCTCAGTCTTCTCCTCTGCAGACTGAACACCCCCAGGGCTCTCAGCCTCTCCTCCCCAGGCAGTGCTCAGTCCCTTCAGCATCCTTGGAGCCCTCCCTTGGACTCTCTGCAGCAGATCCCTGTCCCTCCTGAACTGGGGAGCCCAGACCTGGATGCAATATTCCAGGTGTGGTCTCACCAGGGCAGAGCAGAGGGGTAACTCTTAGAACTCTTGAGGTTGGAGGAGACCTTTGAGGACCTCAGCCAAGCCTATCTTCACCTCCTAACAGCCTGTGATGATGTGATCCTTTTGCTGAGCAGACAGCAGGCCATTGCCTGTCACAGGCATCAGGAGCACTCTGTGCTGAGTGTTGGACTCAGCTTATTGCAGGAGACCCTCTCCACTTTGGGTGGCAATGCCCAGCCCCAAGTGCTGGAGCAGGGAAGAGCTGCTCCTTGCTTGGAAGACAGGCAGTCAGCACTGTGAGGCACACAACACACCCAGGAGAAGATTAGAGAAGGGGAGACCTCAGAGCAGCCTTCCAGTGCCTGAAGGGCTCCAGGAGAGCTGGGGAGAGACTTTTAACAAGGGCTGGGAGTGAGAGGATGAGGGACAATGGCTTTGAGCTGGGAGAGGGGAGACTGAGACTGGAGATGAGGAAGAAATTCTTGAGAGTGAGGGTGGGGAGAGACTGGCACAGGTTGCCCAGGGAGGCTGTGGCTGTGCCCTCCCTGGAGGTGTTCAGGGCCAGGCTGCATGAGACCTTGAGCAAGCTGTGCTGGTGGGAGGTGTCCCTGCCCATGGCAGGGGGGTTGGATATTGAAGGTCCTTTCCAACCCAAACCATTCCATGATTCCATGAATCTATGGAGGTGATGGGGAAGCAGACAGCCCTACCACTGCTGTGTGCTTGCCAGGCTGGGGGCATTTGCCCTAGGAAGGGAAGCACAAGCCCAAGAGAGATGGGTCTGGAGTGCTTTAAGCCCTGCCAGGAGCTTGTCAGTACAGCTCCTCTGTGATCAAAGCTTGGGCTTCTTTCCCCCTGCAGAGAGCTGCAGCTGAGGCAGGAGTTTAGCATGAGCTTCAGCACTTGATGCTGGGGTCCCAGGAGCAGGATCAAAGTTGTGCTAAACTGACTACAGCTACAGCTGCTGCAGTGGTCTTCAAGGGTGTTTGGAAACAGCACGGGCTGGAACAGAGGAACCTGAGCAGAAAGAAGCCAGAGGCCAGCTAAAGGCCAAGGAAGAGCATGAAGAAATGAGGGACCAGAGAGCCCTTTCACACAGACATTGCCTCCCAGGGCAGTGCCTGCTGCTGGTGATACAGGCTGGGCAGGGACTGGCTGGAGAGCAGCCCTGAAGAAAAGGCCTTGGGGGTGCTGGGGGAGGAGAAGCTCAGCAGGAGCCAGCAGTGAGCACTTGCAGCCCAGAGAGCCAAGCAGAGCCTGGGCTGCAGCAGGAGAAGTGTGGCCAGCAGGGCCAGGGAGGGGATTCTCCCCCTCTGCTCCACTCTGCTCAGACCACACCTGGAGCTCTGGGTCCAGTTCTGGAGCTTCTGTTCCTGAAAGGGGCTCCAAGAAAGCTGGGGAGGGACTTTTGAGGGTGTCAGGGAGTGATAGGAGTAGGGGGAATGGAACAAAACTAGAAATGGGAAGACTGAGATTGGATGTAAGGAAGAAGTTCTTCCCCATGAGAGCCTGGCAGAGGTTGCCCAGGGAGGTGGTGGAAGCCTCATCCCTGGAGGGTTTTGCAGCCAGGCTGGATGTGGCTGTGAGCAACCTGCTGTGGTGTGAGGTGTCCCTGCCCATGGCAGGGGGGTTGGAGCTGGCTGAGCCTTGAGGTCCCTTCCAACCCTGACAATTCTGTGCTTACTGCTTACTGAATGGAAATCAATGGCAGCTATCCAGGTTATCCTCACCCCAAATGTTAGGCTGCTTGTGAGTTGGTGTCAGCCCAGTTTGCCAGTTGGTGGTTTCAAAGCCCTTCCCAGGAGCATCCACAGCTCTCCCAGGAGTCCCTGCTGAACTATTTTCTTAGTCTGTGCCAAGCAGAGCTCGCTGGCAGGGAGGATAAAGGAGATTTTGCAGTGTAGCAGGGAAACAATCCTGCCTGCCATTGGTCCCAAACTCTAGAGGAATGCCTCTGTTCCAGGGGACAGGTGTAGGGGTGGCAGGAGCTGCACTGCAGAGCTGTCACACACCCCCAGACAGCAAGTGGCAGATCACACCTGGCTCCCACAGCAAGGACAGCCTGCTGCTACCAGCCTGATTTATTCCAACTCCTACTAAGCAAAGGAGGAGAAAAAAGAGCAGCAGCTCTGCCTGGGAAGGAGAAGATAGATGGCTGGCATCAGCTGTAGCAAAGCACACCTAGGAGGTGATTAAAACCACTGAGGAACTCCCTTTGCAATGCCTCCATGCTCTGGTAAGGCAGAGCTGGGGCTGGGAAAATGCCTTCCTTGCATTTGTGCAGCCAGGTACAGCATGGTGCTGCTCAACACAGCCTCAGAGGACCACCCAGCATGGCAGGACAGTGGGCAGGCTCCAGAGACCCCTCCTGGAGGGAAGGCAGAGGAGAGAGACAGCCTTCCCTTCTTCCTACCCTCTGTGTTCACCTACACCACTTATTTTCAAGGCCATTAGAACTTCTTCCTTCCAGTGAGGTCTCACAGCCTCCTCAAATGTTTCTGCCTCCTTAAAATGGGCTCCTGGGCACATCCCAAGAGCTGGGTGGAGCCTGAGGAAGCTGAGGAGGAGGAAAGATTTAATCTAACAGCATCACAACAGGATCCTCACCATCCGCAGAGCTTCAGGTGCAGCTGGAAGCAGCTGCTCTACAGGTGGGAGCAGGATGGATTCTGCTCCCAGCCTCTGTTTATTTATTTATCTATTATTTGATTTGTCTCCATCAGGAGATAAGTAAAATGAAAAGAAGGAACTGGAGAAGCTACTGGTTTGAAAAAGAGCAGTGAGCTGAGGTGGGAGTTTGGGGTTTTGATGGTGGTGAGGTTTTGTGGTTTGGGATTCTTTTGGTTGGTTTTGGGTTTCTGGGTTTGGTTTGGTTTGGTTGGTTTGTTGTATTGCAGAATTGTTTCAATTGGAAATTGAATTGAAGCAGAATTGTTTCAGTTGGAAAAGACCTCTAAGATCATCCAGACCAGCTGTCAAGTTAAGACGCCCATGGCCACTAAACCATGGTCCCAAGTGCCATGGCCACACATTTCTTGAACACCTCCAGGGATGGGAACTCCACCACCTCCCTGGGCAGCCTCTGCCAATCCCTGACCACTCTTGCAGCAAAGAAATTTTGCCTCCTCTCCAACCTAACCCTCTGCTGGCACCATTTCAGGCCATTTCCTTTCCTTCTAGAACCTGATCCTAGGCAGCAGAGCCCAACCCCCACCTCACTGCAACCTCCTTGCAGGGAGCAGTAGAGAGCAATGAGGTCTCCCTCAGCCTCCTCTTCTCCAGACTGAACACCCCCAGGTCCCTCAGCTGCTCCTCATGGCAAAGCACTGAGAACCAGGTACCCTCTTCTTGACTTCTCATGGCCTCCCCACCTCTCTGCCCCACAGCCTGCTTGCCCATGGCTCTGCCCAGGGAGCAGGCACACTGCAGCCAGGCACTGAAGGTGAAGGGTGAGGGTTGCTGAACTTCTCTTTTCCTGAGCACACTTGAACTCAAGGCCCTTTTTGTAGTCTCAGTGCTTTCATTAAGCATTTCCCTCCCTTCCAGAGCAGGTGCTTGCTCCCACTCTTAATGAACCACTCTGCTCACTTGTAAACAAGACCTTTATTAGCTCCCCCAGCATGCCTCTGTTTCTATTTATACCTTTTCCATATCAATATTTGAGAGTAGGCTACCCAACACTGAATGCTTTCTCCATGCCCTTTCCCTTCCCTGCTGCCTCTCTCCCACCTCTTCTGTCTCTTCACACTTTGCACTCTCCCAGGTTTATCTATGCTGATAAAAATCAACCCTGGGCCCTCAGTTCAGGAAGGACCTCAGGGAATTGTTTGAGGGAGTCCAACACAGAGCCACAGAAATGCTGAAGGCAGTGGAAGATCTTCCTTACAAGGAGAGCCTGAGGGAGCTGAGGGCTCTGGAGCTTGGAGAGGAGGAGCCTGAGGGTGACCTCATTGCTGGGGATAAAGATGTGCAGGGGGAGTGCCCAGAGGCTGGAGCCAGGCTCTGCTGGGGGATGCCCAAGGACAGCACAAGGGGCAGTGGTGGAAGCTGAGGCAGAGGAAGTTCCATGGAAACAGGAGGAAGAATTATTTCCCTGTGAGGGTGACAGAGCCCTGGAACAGGCTGCCCAGGGGGGTTGTGGAGTCTCCCTCTCTGGAGATATTCAAGACCTGCCTGGATGTGTTCCTGTGTGACCTGCTCTGGGTGACGCTGCTCTGGCAGGGGGGTTGGACTGGATGAGCTTTGGAGGTCCCTTCCAGCCCTTCCCATTCTGTGGCTCTGTGGTTGATCATTTGTGTGTTGGCCTGAATCAAATCCTTGGGAGCTTCCTCTCTGAAAGGTGCTCATTCAAAGGAGATCTCATTAACCCTGATCAGGCTTAACTCTTTTTCATGTGTCTCAGAAGCTGGTGGGAGCTCAAGAGCTGAATCCTCAAGGCAAACTTCTGACCATCTGCTGTCCACCTTACTTTAGAGAGAGCTACACTCCCAGTAAGTCATTGGATGGCACTGGGGAGGACACACCTTGAATCCTGGGTTCAGTTTTGGGCCCCTCATCCAAGAAGGACGTTGAGGGGCTGGAGCAGGTCCAGAGAAGGGCAACCAACCTGGTGAAGGGCCTTGACCACAAGTCCTATGAAGAGCAGCTGAAGGAACTGGGGTTGTGTGGCTTTCAGAAGAGGAGGCTGAGGGGAGACCTCATTGCTCTCTACAACTACATCAAAGGAGCCAGGTGGGACTAGGTCTCTTCTCCCAGGCAAGCAGTGACAGAACAAGAGGACACAGTCTAAAGCTGCACCAGGGGAGGTTTAGGCTGGGTATGAGGTCTCACACACAACAAGTGACAGGACAAGAGGAAATGTCCTCGAGTTGCATCAGGGGAGGTTCAGGATGGAGACTTGGAAAGATTTCTTCCCAGAGAGGCTTCTCAGGCACTGTCCCAGGCTGCCCAGGGGGGTGTCCCCATCCCTGGAGCTGTTTCCAAGCTGCATGGATGTGGTGCTGAGGGAGGTGGTGCAGTGGCTCAGCAGCAGTGCTGGGGTGGTGAGCTCTTTGCCTTGGTGATCCCAAAGACCTCTTCTAACCTCAGCAGTTCTCTGGTGACTCTCCTGCCCCTTGTACTTCAAGCTCAGGTCTTGTTAGCATCAGGAATTAGTGTCCTGTATTTAAAACAGCTGACAGGAGGGTGCTGCTTCCCCTCTCCCACAGCTGGCTCCAGGGACAGGTCTGGAGCTTCCTTTCCCACAAGTGCTGGGGGAGCTCTGTATAGTCAATAGGCACTTAGGGGGTTTTGAACAAGCCCCTGCTCCATCAGGGCTGCCTAATGAGAGCCTGGGCAGGAGTGCAGTGAAAGCAAGGAAGGAAAGGCTGCTATTTAAGCTAATTAACAGCCAATTAAATTAAACTGACACACACATATATTCTGGGCCTCTGCATCTAAAGTGGGAGAGAGTGCTGCAGAGCTTTCATTATTCACATTTCCCATCATCTGTTGTAGGTTTGTGGTGGTGTTTTGGTTTTTGTTTTTTTTTTTTTTCCCTTCCCCAGCACATGCCTACCCAATTACCTGGGGAAAGAAGAGGGAGAAAGAGAGGAAAGCCAAGAAGATAATTCTCATTTACATAATAATTTTTCCCCTCCCCCCACTGCATTGTGTTTAATAGTGTGTGGGTAACTGTAGAAGAATATATAGTCCAGTCTTTAAAAGGCTCCAGTGCACTAATTGGAAGTAAATTACATGGAACTCAGTGTCTGTCTTCTGTTCAGTGGGAGATAATGTGCAAGTCCCACTTCTGGGTGTTATTATTAATGCTGATAGATGAACCTCTGTACTCACCACTCACCACATCCCAGATGTGTTTTCCCCCTTCCTTCAGCTCTAGGTGAGCCTAAAATGCTGGTTTTACCCCCATTTAATGCCTCATTTGCCTCACTCAGGGCTGGCATCCTTCAGCATCCCCTTCCTTCACAGATTGCATTGGCTTGGAAGGGATCCTCAAAGGTCATCTTGTCCAACGCCCCCTGCAGTGACCAGGGACATCTCCAACCAGAGCAGCCACATCCCAACATGCACAATGTGCCCTGGGGTGCTGGGAAGGCCAATAGTGCACTTGGGTGCATTCAGAAGAGTGTGCCCAGCATGTTAAGGCAGATTCTCTTCCCCCTCTGCCCAGCCCCAGCTGGAGAATTGTGTCCAGTTAGAATCATAGACTCAGTCAGGGTTGGAAGGGGCCTCAAGGATCATCCAGTTCCAATCCCCCTGCCACTGAGGCTGAAAAAGACCTCTGAGATCATCAAGTCCAGCCTATGACCTAACACCACCACATCAGCTAAACCCTGCCACCAAGTGCCACATCCAAGTTTTCCTTAAAGACCCCCAGTGATGGTGACTCCACCACCTCCCTGGGCAGCCCATCCCAGTGCCTAAAATCTTCCACTCTGGATGAAATCCTGGCTTCAGGGAAGTCAACATCAAAGCATCCCTGATTTCCAGCTTTATTCCTCAGTATTATGCCTTTCACACATTCATATAATATAATGAATGATGGAATTGTCAGGGTTGGAAGGGACCTCAAGGCTCAGCCAGTTCCAACCCCCTGCCATGGGCAGGGACACCTCACACCACAGCAGGTTGCTCACAGCCACATCCAGCCTGGCTGCAAAAACCTCCAGGGATGAGGCTTCCACCACCTCCCTGGGCAACCTCTGCCAGGCTCTCACCACCCTCATGGGGAACAACTTCTTCCTAATATCCAATCTGAGTCTCCCCATTTCTACTTTTGCTCCATTTGCTCAGTCCATTCACTCCCTGACACCCTCAAAAGTCCCTCCCCAGCTTTCTTGGAGCCCCCTTCAGATCCTGCAAGGCCACAAGAAGGTCTCCTGGGAGCCTTCTCCTCTCCAGACTGAACAACCCCAACTCTCTCAGGCTGTCTCCAGAGCAGAGCAGCTCCAGCCCTCTGCTCATCCAGTTCTGGACTCCCCAGTTCAAGAGGGACAGGGAACTCCTGGAGGGTGTTCAACAGAGGGCTATGAGGATGATGAAGGGTCTGGAACATCTGTGTGGTGAGGAATGGCTGAGAAACCTGAGGCTGTTTGGTCTGGTGAAGAGAAGACAGAGGGAGGACCTTACCAATGTCTACAAGTATCTGAAGGGTGGAGCAGGGCTCTTTGCAGTGCTTCCCAGTGACAGGATGAGGGGCAGTGGATGTAAACTCAATCACAGCAAGCTGTGACAGGACAAGGGGCAATGGACACAAACTGGAACCTCAACGTGAGGAGAAACTTCTTTGGTGTGAGGGTGCTGGAGCCCTGGAGCAGGCTGCCCAGAGAGGTTGTGGAGTCTCCTGCTCTGGAGGCTTTCAAAACCCAGCTGGATGTGTTCCTGTGTGCCCTGCCCTGGGTGATCCTGCTTTGGCAGGGGGGTTGGACTGGCTGATTTCTGGAGGTCCCTTCCAAATCCCAGCATTCTGTGATTCTACCCTGCAGGTTGCAGTGCCTGTTGGTGGCATTGCCACTGGGAACTGCAGCTGCACTCTTTTTGCACAGGACTTTGCCTATGCTATAAAGCTCCTTTAATCCCCCAGGGTGCCACTTCCATCACAGTCAGAATGCAGGAGAATTTAATGCCAAGCTGGCAGCCCTGAAAGCAGAGTCTAATGCCTTGGAAGAGGCCAAACACCAAGGCCTGGCATTATCTACCTGGACTTCTCCAAGGCTTTTGACACAGTCCCTCACAACCTCCTCATAGAGAAACAGACACTTAATGTCCTAGAGAAGTGGTCTGTGGGGTGGGTGGAGAAGTGGCTGACAGACCCTACCCAGAGGGTGGGGCTCAACTGTTCTTTCCCAGCCTGACAAACCTGGTGGCCTTCTATGACCAGGTCACAACATTAATGGATGAGGGGCCAGCAACTGATGTCATTGGCCTGGAGCTGAGCAAAGCCTTCCACACTGTCCCACACCACATCCTGCTCTCCAAGCTGGTGACACATGGGTTGGATGGAAGGACCACTAGATGGGTAAAGAACTGGCTTGATGGCTGCACCCAGAGTGGCTGTCAATGGCTCCATGTCCCAGGGGAGGCCAGGGACAAGTGGAGTCCCTCAGGGATCAGTGCTGGGACCAGGCTTGTTCAACATCTTTGTTGGTGCCATGGATAGAGGCACTGAGTGCACCCTCAGCAGGTTTGCTGCTGACACCAAGCTGTGTGGTGCAGCAGACAGGCTGGAGGGAAGGGATCCATCCAGAGGGACCTGGACAGGCTGGAGAGGTGAGTCCATGACAACCTCCTGAGGTTCAACAAGACCAAGGGCAAGGTCCTGCAGCTGGGTCAGGGCAATCCCAAGCACAAATCCAGGCTGGGCAGGGACTGGCTGGAGAGCAGCCCTGAGGAGAGGGACTTGGGGCTGCTGGGGGAGGAGAAGCTCAGCAGGAGCCAGCAGTGAGCACTTGCAGCCCAGAGAGCCAAGCAGAGCCTGGGCTGCAGCAAGCAGAAGTGTGGCCAGCAGGGCCAGGGAGGGGATTCTCCCCCTCTGCTCCACTCTGCTGAGACCACACCTGGAGTACTGCATCCAGTTCTGGAGCCTCTGTTCCAGGAAGGATCTGGAGGTGCTGGAAGGTGTCCAGAGAAGGGCCACGAGGATGAGCAGAGGGCTGGAGCTGCTCTGCTCTGGAGACAGCCTGAGAGAGTTGGGGTTGTGCAGTCTGGAGAAGAGAAGGCTCTGAGGAGACCTTCTTGTGGCCTTCCAGGATCTGAAGGGGACTCCAAGAAAGCTGGGGAGGGACTTTTGAGGGTGTGAGGGAGTGATAGGACTTGGGGGAATGGAACAAAGCTGGAAGTGGGGAGATTCAGGCTGGACGTGAGGAAGAAGTTCTTCCCCATGAGAGTGGTGAGAGCCTGGAATGGGTTGTCCAGGGAGGTGGTTGAGGCCCCATCCCTGGAGGTGTTTAAGGCCAGGCTGGATGAGGCTCTGGCCAGCCTGCTGTGGTGTGAGGTGTCCCTGCCCATGGCAGGGGGGCTGGAGCTAGATGATCCTTGAGGTCCCTTCCAACCCTGACTGATTCTATGATTCTGATTCTATGATTCTGATTCTAAGCCTGGCAGCCAGTCACAGCCAGTGGGGTTCCCCAGGCACCCCCATTGGGCCAATGCTGTTTAGTCTCTTCCTGAGTGATCTGGATGTTGGGACTCAGAGCACCCTAATGGATCTTGCAAGAGACCCCAACATGAGTGAGGAGGTTGACACTTCAGAAGGGAGAGCCAGCCTCCAGGAAGACCTGGACTGGATGAAGGGATGGGCTACAAAGAACCTTATGAAGTTCCCTGGGATCAAATGCAGGGTCTTGTGTCTGGGAATGCAGAACCCAGGAGTGCAGCTCAGACTGGGAGCCACCTGGCTTGAGAGCAGCTCTGTGGAAAGGGACCTGGGGGGTTTGGTGGCCAACAAGCTCAATATGAGTCAGCAGTGAGCTGCAGGGGCAAAGAAATCCAACAGGATGCTGGGTTGCATCACCAAGGGCAGCACCAGCAAGAAGTCCTCATCCCACTCTACCCAGCACTGGTCAGCCCACACCTGGAGCACTGAGTGCAGCTTTGACCTCCACTGAAAAAAAAGAAAAAAAAGATGTGGACAGGCTGGAAAGTGTCCAGACAAGGCCCATGAGAGTGATCAGAGCACTGGCAGCCCTCTGCCATGTGAGGAAGGGCTGAGAGCTGAGGTTGTTCAGCCTGCAGAAGAGAAGGCTCAGGGCAGACCTCATCACCATGGAGCAGGACATAAAGGGAGGCTGCCAGGAGGAGGGAGACTCCCTTTTGACAAGGAGTGCCATGGACAAGACAAGAGGTGATGGGGACAAGTTACTGCTGGGCACATTCCCATGGCACTCCAGGAGAAAAGGCTTCCCCGTGAGCACAGTCAGACACTGGAATCATCTCCCAAGGCAAGCAGTGGAGTGCCCTGCACTGGGCAGTGTGAAGGCTCAGCTGGGCAGGGTGCTGAGCAGCTCAGTTCAGCTCTGCTGTCACCTAGAGAGGTTGGGGCAGGTGATCCTGGGTGTCCTTTCCAAGCTGGCATTCTGGGATGCCATGCCCCACTTCCCAGCCTGTCACACCAGCTGCTGGGGAGGAAGGAGAGCTCTTGCTGGGCCTTGCAGGAGATTCAGGCTGCACAGCAGCTTGCTCCTTGCCTTCTCTCTGAGACTGCTAACAAAGGAGCCAATTAGTGCCAGGTGTGATGTGAGCACCTTCTCCACCAGGAGCTGGCTGGATTGAAACCTTTCATTCATTTTGCACAGGCAGAGGAACACAAAATGTTCCAGCATGGAACCAACCCACAGATCCTGAGGGTTTAGAGTATCCCCATGGATTTTTATCCTTGCTCCAGACTTGTGGCTTTCCTTACAAAAAAAAAAAAAAAAAAAAAAAAAAACAAAAAAAAAACAAACCAAACAAAACAAAGGGAAGGTTTCTTTCCCTTCTGATGACAAAACTGATTTGCTTCATCCAGGCTAATTCCAAACCTTCCAGGGTTGCTTGTGCTAAAATGGGCTTCCTGTCCTTGGTGACTCTGGCACCTGGGAATAACAAGTTGCCAAGACTGGACATCAGTCCTCCCTGCTGGCCACACCAGAGCCATTCCTGCCAAGACTCCAGGTGCCTCCTGACATTTCCCAGCACAAAGCAGAAAAGCCAAGGAGCTCTGGGCTGTTGTCTTTCAGCTCTTTATGAGCTGGAGTGGGCAAGGTGGGGATAAAGAACCCCTCCAGCACTTTCTTTTTTGTTTTTTTTTTTCAGTGGCCTAACTGTACCCTGAGCTCTCAGAAGGTTCTGCCAAGGAGTGCCTGGTCCTCAATTCCATCACATTCCAGTGTGGGGGAAGAACATTGATCTGCTTCTCTGCATCAATGCAGTCTTTTGCTTGGACCTCTGCAGAGATCATCTGTCTTTTTTTTTTTTTTTTCCCCACAGAACTCCTCCAGGACCTGTTTTCTCTCCTCCTCCAGACAGACTTTTGCTCTTAGAGAATGCAGAATGAGGTCCCCTGAGACTGTGCAGAAGTGTTCCAGAGGGTGGTTTATCCCAGGCAGCTGTCTCACCCCCACCCAAGGACTCCTGCCAGTGGACCAGCAGCACTGAGCAGCTCAGAGGAGGATGCAGTGTGCCAAGCACAGGGCTGCAGGGACTGGCATCTTATAAACACTTGAGGTGCCATGGCCAGCTCCTTTCAGCAGGGCTGGGGGTCATTGCCACTGCCCCCCACCCCAAGAAGGACATTGAGGGGCTGGAGAGTGACCAGAGAAGGACAACACAGCTGGGGAAGGGTCTGGAGGACAAGACTGGGAAGGAGCAGCTGAGGAGCTGGGGGTGTTCAGTCTGGAGAAGAGGAGGCTGAGGGGAGACCTCATTGCTCTCTACTGCTCCCTGCAAAGAGGTTGCAGTCAGGTGGGAGTTGGGCTCTGCTCCCTAGGATCAGGTTCTAGAAGGAGAGGAAATGGCCTGAAATTGTGCCAGGGGAGGTTAGGTTGGAGATGAGGAAAAATTTCTTTGCTGCAAGAGTGGTCAGGGATTGACAGAGGCTGCCCAGGGAGGTGGTGGAGTCCCCATCCCTAAAAGGCTTTTGGATGAGGAGCTTAGGGACACAGCCTAAGACCCACGTACAGGGAGATGTTGGCTTGTGGCTGGACTCAATGGTCTGAAGTGATCCTGGTGATTCTATGGCTTGAAGAAGACTGGACCTACTTTGGATTACTAAATCCTGCTCTGAAGACTTAAGGTCTTCTAGAAGGATGAAGTTTCCTTTCAAAGAAACTGATCAAACACTGCTCAGGAGAGGATCATTTCCCACCAAGGTAAATGGGAATGGAGGCTCCCCTCTGTGCTTTAGATGAGTCATCAGGCAAACGTTCCTGAAACCCTCCTGTCAAGCAGGCTTTACATTAAAGTCGGCCTCAGAAAGCAGGAAGTGTTTTTCTCAGGACATAAATTAAGTTCTGCAGCTAATTAATCCATGCATTTACAAAAGAGCTGCTTGACAGTACACACAGTTCAACTCAGTTCAAGAGATGAAAGAAAACATCAGAACAGGAATCCTCCACATCTCCCTTGGTCCATAACATATCTCCTTACCAGCAAATCCCTCTTTTTTTTTTTTTAGTTTTTGTTCCCACCTTAAGTAAAATTCTCTGTGTCAGACCCTGGATTTTCTTTTTTTCTTTTTTTTTAACTCACTGAGTGTGAAAACCCTGAGTAAGGAGTCTGGGCTCTGCACCACTGGCTTGAACAGGGCTGCACTTGGAAAGAAGATCACTCCAGAGCAGTTCAGAGATTCATAGAATGGGTTGGGATGGAAGGGACCTGAAAGCTCATCCAGTTCCAATCCCCCTGCCATGGGCAGGGACACCTCCCACCAGCACACCTTGCTCAAGGTTTCATCCAACCTGGCCTTGCACATCTCCAGGGAGGACACATCCACAGCCTCCCTGGGCAACCTGTGCCAGTGTCTCCCTACCTTCACTGTCAAGAATTTCTTCCTCATCTCCAGTCTCCATCTCCCCTCTCCCAGCTCAAAGCCATTGTCCCTCATCCTGTCACTCCCAGCCCTTGTCACAATTCCCTTCCGAGCTCTCCTGGAGCCCTTCAGGTACTGGAAGGTAAATCTAAGGTCTCCCTGGAGCCTTCTCTTCTCCAAGCTGAAAAACCTCCACTCTTTCCAGCCTGTCCCCACAGGGGAGGTTTTCCAGACCTCTAATCATCTTTGTGGCTTTCTCTGGACCTACTCCAGCAGCTCAGTGTCCTTCATGTGCTGGGGACCCCACAGCTGGACACAGCAATCCAGGTGAGGTCTCATCTGCAGTACTGTGTCCAGCTATGAGCTTTGGAGTTTTCACTGTGTAGTGCAAATCACAGAATCACAGAATTATTGAGGCTGAAAAAGACCTCTGAGATCATCAAGTCCAGCCTATGACCTAACACCACCACATCAGCTAAACCCTGCCACCAAGTGCCACATCCAAGCTTTCCTTAAAGACCCCCAGTGATGGTGACTCCACCACCTCCCTGGGCAGCCCATCCCAGTGCCTAAAATCTTCCACTCTGGATGAAATCCTGGCTTCAGGGAAGTCAACATCAAAGCATCCCTGATTTCCAGCTTTATTCCTCAGTATTCTGCCATTCCCACATTCATATAATATAATGAATGATGGAATTGTCAGGGTTGGAAGGGACCTCAAGGCTCAGCCAGTTCCAACCCCCCTGCCGTGGGCAGGGACACCTCACACCACAGCAGGTTGCTCACAGCCACATCCAGCCTGGCTGCAAAAACCTCCAGGGGTGAGGCTTCCACCACCTCCCTGGGCAACCTCTGCCAGGCTCTCACCACCCTCATGGGCAACAACTTCTTCCTAACATCCAACTTGAATCTACCCATTCCTAGTTTTGCTCCATTCCCCCCAGTCCTATCACTCCCTGACACACTCAAAAGTTTGTCTCATTCCTCATCAACAAATGAGGCCACTTGCAGGGTCCTGGTGTGACCATGTGGGATTTAAAAGCTAACCAGATCTGAGGAGAGTGAGGAGGACTGCACAGAGCCCTACAGCAGTGGCAGTGTGGCTCCTTCTCCATCATCAGCAAACAGCACAGTCTCATCTCCTAGACTCACATCTGAGCCATGAGGAACACAGACCCAGGCTTAGTCCTGGTGAGATCCAGAGGGAACAGAACAAGAGCATGCAGTCTCCAGCTGCACCAGGGGAAGTTTAGGCTGGAGGTGAGGAGAAAGTTCTTCTCAGAAAGAGTAATTGGCCATGGAATATGCTGACCAGGGAGGTGGTGGAGTCACCATCCCTGGAGGTGTTCAAAAAAAGCTTGGATGTGTCCCTTGGAGCCATGGTTTAGCTGTCAGGAGGGGTTAGGTATTAGGTGATAGGTTGGACTGGATGATCTCTGAGGTCTTTTCCAACCTGGCTGATTCTGTGATGAAGTGCCTGACCATCAGGCAGCCTGTGCAGGGCAGCTGGAAGCCAGCCCTGTGCCACACTCACCAGAAGTGGTTGGTAGCACAGGCTGGCTATGGAGCATAAGTCTGACCCTGCCACCTCCTCCTCCTGCAGGGTTTCACTGCAGGGAACACATGGAATGGACAGTGGGGGTGAAAGAGTCCCATAGATTGCTGTGCATGCAGCCAAATATCCCTTTGTGCTCCACAAAATACCCTCTGCTGCTTTGCAGTCATGGAGAGGTTTGCTTGGAAGGGACCTGCAGAGGTCCTGACAGGATTGCACCAGGGGAGGTTTAGGTTGGCTATGGGGAACTGTTTTTAGCTCCTTGGGCATGAGGGAAAATTTCTTCCTCAAAAGGATTGCCAGGCCCTGGCCCAGGCCAGTGGTGGAGTCCCCATCCCTGGAAGGCTTTCAGAGCTGTGTGGATGTGGTGCTGCTGGGCCATGCTTGAGTGGTGAGCTGGCAGTGCTGCATTAACAGCTGCACTTGAGATGGTCTTTAAAGGTCTCTTCCAATCCAAACAATCCTGTGAGTCTATGTCCATGCTTACTGCTCTGAGGGCAGCCATGGGGACATGGCTCCTGCCTCACTGCCTGCAGCCACTCACACTTCAGGGCACCCAGCAGCGATGGAGCTGCTCTGCTCCAGCCTCTGCCTCTCTGGGCAGGCATGGAAGGTGGCTGTGCATGGTGAGGGGGAAGAGAAAGCAAAGCCTCACTCTGCTAAATGCCTCAGATTCAGCCCTGACACCGTTGTGGGTTTTCAAGCTGCTGAATGTCTCCTGTGTAGCTGCCCAGACACAGAGCATCACACACAACACTTGCTTCAGAACCACTGCCTGCTGCTGCTGCTGCTTCCCAGGAGCAGAGGAAATATGGGAGAGATCAAGAGGGGATGATATCAGTCAGCTACTGAATGGATTTAGGAATTAAATAATCCATCCTTGTAATTCCTGCCTTCAGCAATGCTCAGTCTACACTTTCCTCTGCTCAGTCTGCCACTCTGCTCTGGGGAGACCTCACCTGCAGTGCTCTGTGCAGGTCTGGAGCCCTCAATATAGGAAGGACATGGACCTGATGGAGAGGGTCCAGAGGAGGCTATGAAAATGCTCAGGGGGTTGGAGAACCTCTGCTGTGAGGGCAGGCTGAGGGAGCTGGGGGTGTTCAGCATGGAGGAGAGAAGGCTCCAGGAAGATCTAATAGCAGCCTGCAAGTACCTGAAGGGCTACAAGAAGGCTGCAGAGAGACTGTTTGCAAAGGCCTGCAGGGACAGGACCAGGGGCAATGGCTTCAAACTAGAGCAGAGCAGATTGAGATTGGATGTGAGGAACAAGTTCTGCACCAGGAGGGTGGTGGAACACTGGAACAGGTTGCCCAGGGAGGTGCTTGAGGCCCTACTCCTGGAGCTATTCAAGGTGAGGCTGGACAGGGCTCTGGGCAACTTGATCTAGTTGGAGATGTCCCTGCTGAGTGCAGAGGCTTTGGACTGGATGAGCTTTGGAGGTCCCTTCCAGCCTGGGCTATTCTATGATTTATGAAAAGACCTCTGGAGAAGCACAGAAGATGCTGACCATCACATATGCATGGGTGCTCCCTGTGTTGGGTGTGCAGTGTGGCCAAGGGGAAGCAGCTCTGATGCCTCCTGAGGTCACAGATAGACCCTGAGGGCAGGAGTCAGTGCTGGCAGGGCTCTGCCTGTAGGGTGATGGCACTCTGGGACATGGTTTAATGGCCATGGTGGTGTTGGGTTGGTGGTTGGACTCCATCACCTTGGAGCACTTTTCCAACCTAAACAATTCAATCCTCTGGGATGCTATGAACACAAAGAGCTCATCTTACCTTTCTTGTCCAGATTAGCCATGCCAAGTGTGCACTGCAGACAGTTGGTACAGGGTAGCAGGGAGCCAGGACCATCCCTATGGGCTGAGGGTTGCTGGGATCTGTTTCCTTGCCTCTACATAAGGACCTCAAGAGGCATGGAGGCAGGGGACAGGGTGGACCTCAAGTCATTCCATGTAGCTTAATTATTTCATAGCAACATCTTTAATGCATCTTAGAAGCTTGGAGGGACTCCTTTCATGCCTAATTGCAAGGCTTTCTGAGAAAGCAATCACTGCTCCCAGGCTTTTTTCCGAGGGCTTTTCTGTCTCTTGCCTTTGTACCATCAGTCAAGCAAACCACTCTCCAGCAGTCTCTGTAGTCTGGCTCCCTTTTTAACCTCTCCTGTAAAACCTTTGGATATTGTTATCCTTTCCCTGTTTGTTCATCTCTGAGGAGCAGAGATGCCTGTTTGCAGCTTGCATTAGCGCGCTCAGCAAACAAAGGGAAGACATGAAAGGAGCCAAGAGAGCAGTTAAGTTGAAAGTCTCTCAGATGGGCTTGGAAGTCATTTGTTACCGAAGGAGAAACAACCTTTGATCTGCTTTCACCCGGGGTCTCTTCCTGCGGTGAGGAGCTAGGGAGGGAGGAGGAGGAGGAGGAGGAGGAGGAGGAGGGCAGGCAGGCAACCAGCCCCAGGTAAGGAGTCTGCAGACAGCTCCAGCTGGTGTCAGATGGGAGCAGGCTCCCTCGGGGTGTGTGCTTGAACACTTTATCCCTGGGCTGCAGCACTACAAAGACTCAGGCTGAGCAGAGGCATTTTCACCATGTCAGTCACTCCTCCTGCCTCGCAGGAACAGTAAAGTCAAATCTAATTCCCCCACACCCAGCCGGCAGCTGCCTGCCTGCCTGCCCGGCGTGCTGGGCGCCTCCAGCACCACCAGCAGCTCTGCCCACCACTCCCCGTGGGAAAAGAGAGCTCCCCCTCATTGCCAGGCCACCCCAGCTCAAGGCTGGAGAGAAAGAAAGGCGAGGGGGGGATAAGGAGAAGCAGCAAGATGAGCCTTGTGCAGGCTGTGGGGGATGTCCCCCCAGCGAACAAGGGAGTGCTGATCTCCATCCCTCATACCAGAGTGGCTCTACAGACCCCCTGGGAGTAAACACACAGCAACTGTGACCTTTGGAAGGTATCTTCCACTGAGTAATAGTCCTCTCTAATCACAGCACCAGGGATTGCTCTGCAATAAACACATTCCCTCAGCAGTCAGTAGGAGTTGGACACCACGGCTCCACTGCTTGTGGAGGTTGCTTTGCTCCAGCTGTTCCTCTGGTACTGATCCTGGAGGTATCCTTTGTGTGGGGTCCAGGCCCACTTTAAACAGGACTAAAGCGGACAGGGCTGTTACAGCTCATGTTGCTGGTATCTCTAGGGACATCATTCCCCCTCCCAGCCAACCTACTTTGCCTGCATTTTGTCTCCCTGTATTTAATGACCACTCCTCAAAGTATTTCGGAGCATTGGACTCCATAAAGTGTTCCAAGAGCTGAGCCAGGAATATCCAAAGAGCTTCTCTTAAACCCTGGGCTGTGTGTTCACACCTCTCATCTCTGCAGAGCCACCTGGAGACTATGCTCAGTTATGGTCTCATCAGGTGTGTCAGTGTTCACTACAGGCAAAGGGCATGGCCAACCACACGTGGAGCATAAGCCCCTACTGGGTTCCAGCTTGAGGTCCCTTCCAACCCTGACAATTCCATCATTCATTATATTATATGAATGTGGGAATGGCAGAATACTGAGGAATAAAGCTGGAAATCAGGGATGCTTTGATGTTGACTTCCCTGAAGCCAGGATTTCATCCAGAGTGGAAGATTTTAGGCACTGGGATGGGCTGCCCAGGGAGGTGGTGGAGTCACCATCACTGGGGGTCTTTAAGGAAAGCTTGGATGTGGCACTTGGTGGCAGGGTTTAGCTGATGTGGTGGTGTTAGGTCATAGGCTGGACTTGATGATCTCAGAGGTCTTTTTCAGCCTCAATAATTCTGTGATTCTGTGATTTGCACTACACAGTGAAAACTCCAAAGCTCATAGCTGGACACAGTACTGCAGATGAGACCTCACCTGGATTGCTGTGTCCAGCTGTGGGGTCCCCAGCACATGAAGGACACTGAGCTGCTGGAGTAGGTCCAGAGAAAGCCACAAAGACGATTAGAGGGCTGGAAAACCTCCCCTGTGGGGACAGGCTGGAAAGAGGTGAAGAGAGAGTCAAGGCATCCCAGAGAGCAGCATAACCATGGAGTTGGACACTGCTTTTGCTTCAGTCCCTGCATGGTGGGGAGCTGGAGAAGTGAGAGGCACTTGGCAGCTGTGCCCAGGCTTTTTGTTCTCCTGCTCTGGAGAAGTGCTGATGGTGAGGGTTTCCTTCTGAGGAGGTAGGGAGGAAGATGCAGGAATCATGGCCACCCTCTACTGACCTTTGACCTTGGAAACCCTGCTTTCCATTACAGTCAGGCATCACTTTCCTGTCTCCTGGGGAAAGAGAAGCAGCAAAGCAAGAGACAGGAATCAGAGGAATGACAAAGCCTCCCTGGAAATGGTCCTGTCACAAAAGCCAGGCAGGTTTGATCTCTTAGCAGGCAGCATCAGGCTGCCCTGCTGCTACAGGACACAGAGCTTGTCAGCCCATTTAGATGTCCTTTTGATCTGGTAAACAGAGCCCAGATCTGCTGCACAAGGTGCCTGGGTACATGTCTGTCACACACAGCCCACAGCTGGCACCTGCAATACCTCTGCTGAAACCTCCCACAGGAGCTGTGTTGCTAGCAGTCAGGCTCTCAGAAACACAAGCTGAGAAGGGTTTTTAGGAGACTAAACACAGGCCCATGGGGCATCACTGCTTTATATCTGATGAGGAGCTCTTAATGCTCTATTCCATTCTCCATCACCACCTAACTAGGTTTCCTGACCCTCAGATCACAAATCAGATCCAGGAGGAACATCCCTGGAGACAATCAGTCATTACCATCAGACTGCTGCTTCTCCAAGCTGCTCATTAATTTGGCTTCCCAAACCCTGCAGGTCTGCCTGACTGCTGCTCTAAAACCCAGAGGGAAGGGTTTTGTCTGCTCAGGAGTTTTACAAGGCTGCAGCAAGAGAAGTGTGGCCAGCAGGGCCAGGGAGGGGATTCTCCCCCTCTGCTCCACTCTGCTGAGACCACAGCTGGAGCTCTGGGTCCAGTTCTGGAGCCTCTGTTCCAGGAAGGCTCTGGAGGTGCTGGAAGGTGTCCAGAGAAGGGCCATGAGGAGGAGCAGAGGGCTGGAGCTGCTCTGCTCTGGAGACAGCCTGAGAGAGTTGGGGTTGTGCAGTGTGGAGAGGAGAAGGCTCTGAGGAGACCTTCTGGTGGCCTTGCAGGATCTGAAGGGAGCTCCAAGAAAGCTGGGGAGGGACTTTTGAGGGTGTCAGGGAGTGATAGGAGTGGGGCAAAACTAGAAATGGGGAGATTCAGATTGGATGTTAGGAAGATTGGATGGGATGTTATTCACCAGGACTAAGCCTGGGTCTGTGTTCCTCATGGCTCAGATGTGAGTCTAGGAGATGAGACTGTGCTGTTTGCTGATGATGGAGAAGGAGCCACACTGCCACTGCTGTAGGGCTCTGTGCAGTCCTCCTCACTCTCCTCAGATCTGGTTAGCTTTTAAATCCCACATGGTCACACCAGGACCCTGCAAGTGGCCTCATTTGTTGATGAGGAATGAGACAAACTTTTTAGGATGTCAGGGAGTGAAAGGACTGGGGGGAATGGAGCAAAACTAGGAATGGGTAGATTCAAGTTGGATGTTAGGAAGAAGTTGTTGCCCATGAGGGTGGTGAGAGCCTGGCAGAGGTTGCCCAGGGAGGTGGTGGAAGCCTCATCCCTGGAGGTTTTTGCAGCCAGGCTGGAGGTGGCTGTGAGCAACCTGCTGTGGTGTGAGGTGTCCCTGCCCATGGCAGGGGGTTGGGACTGGCTGATCCCTGAGGTCCCTTCCAACCCTAACAATTCCATGATGCTGTGATTTCCTGTTTCCCTCTTCATTTCCCTTTGGGAAGGCAAGAGATTGTTCCATCTGTGCTGTGATGCAGAAAGCAAACCAAGAGTTCCCAAGGCCTGCATCTCTTGGGGAATGGTGTCAGTGCCAGCCCCCCAGCTCCACCAGCACCGTGGCAGCCAAGGGCACTCAAAGATGCCATGAATGCCATCTCCATCCCTGCTGTGTCACACCAGCCCCACACCAGCCCATGGGCCCTGAAGCAGGAGGGAAGAGTTGTTGCCATACTTGGAGCTTTTAGCTCAGGGCCTCTCAGTTGTTCAGGAGAAGCTTTCCACATTTGCAAAGCAAACTCATCTGGCATGCTTTTGTTGGCATTGTTAGAGTCCCCCTGACACTCCAGGAGCTGAAATAGCACTGGGCAGCAGGCTTGGGCACAAGGGAAAGAGCAGGGTGCTGTTATTTGTTAAATCAAAGCAGTCAGTCACGAGGCCAGAAATATTTGCATCAGAGGGAGCTCAGAATAGAAGTGGAGCAGCAAAAATGTTGGCCACTGGTGTGGTGTGCCACAAAGATCTCCCCAACCCTGATGTTTCCACAGATGATTTTAATAGCCAGGTCTCAGTATCTTTGTTGTAACTCTGTAGTCACAGAATCACAGAATATTGCATCCAGGTCTGGGCTTCCCAGTTCAGGAGGGACAGGGATCTGCTGGAGAAGAGTCCAAGGGAAGGCTCCAAGGATGCTGAAGGGACTGAGCACTGCCTGGGGAGGAGAGGCTGAGAGCCCTGGGGGTGGTTAGTTTGGAGAGAAGAAGACAGAGAGGGGATCTGATCAATGTCTATCAATAGCTGAGTGCTGGGGTCAGGAGGGAGGGGACAGGGACAGGCTCTGCTCAGTTGTGCCCTGGGGTAGGACAAGGAACAATGGATATAAACTCCAACACAGGAGGTTCCACCTCAACATGAGGAAGAACTTCACTGTGAGGGTCCCAGAGCCCTGGAGCAGGCTGCACAGAGAGGTTGTGGAGTCTCCTTCTGTGGAGCCTTTGCAGCCCTGTCTGGATGTGTTCCTGTGTGACCTGTGCTGGATTCTGAGGTCCTGCTCTGGCAGGAGGTTGGACTTGAAGATCTCTTTGGGTCCCTTCCAACCCCTCACATCCTGTGAGCCTCTGATTCTGTGATCATGGCAAAGGAGCAAAGCTCAGAGAGCACCACCTCAAGCAGCAGATGCCTCTGGTGTGGTGCTGCTGTATCCACACAAGTGTGGTCTTGGGAAAGGGCTGCACATTCCCCCCCAGCCTCCAGCACACTGCTGCTGCCATCAGTGCAGGAACACTCTGCAATGTGAAACTACAGAATCACAGAACCACAGAATGGGAAGGGCTGGAAGGGACCTCCAAAGCTCCTCCAGTCCAACCCTCTGCCAGAGCAGGGTCACCCAGAGCAGGTCACACAGGAACACATCCAGGTGGGTTCTGTCCATCGAAGGCCTCACCTGGCTCAGCTCCAAGGCAGAAGTTCCCCCAGATCTGGCAGAGCTGGGTGGGGGGAGCACACAGTTGAGCAAGAAGTGTGAGAAGCACTCCACTTGCATTAGTGTCATCCTTCACCTTGATGATAACTAAAAATAAAGTGCTGCAATAATCAGCTAGATTGACTAAGACAGATGCTGCTTTTAACATGTGTACTGTAATTAACTTACACAGGGCTAGAAAGCTCCAGCTCAGCCTCTTCCCACAGTGGAGGAAGTTTGGCTTTCTAATAATAGGAGCTGGTAACACATGTTGAATTATAAAGTAACTCAAAGTTGGTTTTGGCAGGAGCAATCCAGGTTTGGGGTTTGCTTCCATTAATCTCCGAGCCTGACAGGTGCTCAGCTCCCAGTGGGCAGCCTGCTTTGCACAGAATCACACAGTCACAGACTCAAGCAGCTTGGAAAAGACCTCAGAGATCATCCAGTCCAACCTAGCACCCAACACCATCTAATCAACTAACCCATGGCACTGAGTGCCCTCATCCAGGCTTATTTTAAACACTTCCAGGGATGGTGACTCCACCACCTCCCTGGGCAGCACATCCCAAGGGCAAATCTCTCTTTCTGGGAAGAATTTCTTCCTCACCTCCAGCCTAAACTTCCCCCTGCACAGCTTGAGACTGTGTCCCCTCCTTCTGCTGCTGCTTGCCTGGGAGAAGAGCCCAACCCCCACCTGGCTACAACCTCCCTTCAGGGAGTTGTAGACAGCAATGAGGTCTGCCCTGAGCCTTCTCTTCTCCAGGCTGAACACCCCCAGCTCCCTCAGCCTCTCCTCACAGCAGAGGTGTTCCAGCCCCCTGATGATTTTCATGGCCCAGACCCCTCCCCAGCCTTGTTGCCCTTCTCTGGACACATTCCAGCATCTCAATGTCCTTCTAAGTTGAGGGGCCCAGAACTGGACACAGCACTCAAGGTGTGGTCTAACCAGTGCTGAGTCCAGAATGACTTCCCTGCTCCTGCTGGCCACACTGTTCCTGATGCAGGCCAGGATGCCATTGGCTCTCCTGCCCACCTGGGCACACTGCTGGCTCCTGTTCAGCTGCTGTCACCCAGCACCCCCAGGTCCCTCTCTGCCTGGCTGCTCTCAGCCACTCTGTCCCCAGCCTGTAGCACTGCCTGGGGTTGTTGTAGCCAGTGGGTAGAACCCTGCACTTAGATGTGTTCAATCTCATGCCCTTGGCCTCTGCCCATCTGTCCAGCCTGGCAAGATCCCTCTGCAGAGCCCTCCTCTCAGCTTCCTCTGGCATAAGGCAGGGCACAAATCCTGCAGGCTGTGAGGGGTGGGCTGCCTTCTCCTAGTGTTCTCTTGCCGGTGCCGACTTGCTCTCAGATGCCATCTGGTTGGCAGGCAGGAGCCGGCCAGCAGAGGCTCAGGCAGGGCCCCCGGCCGGGCTGCAGGCACGTTCCGCATGCACGCCCACGGCAGGACTGCTGCAGCTCCCAGCTGCACCCTTCAGGCGCAGTGACCTCGCCCAGAGCTGCACCAAGGGCACTGCAGGGCACTGGCTGAGCAGTGGGGAAGAGATGCTTGGCTGCTCTCTCCCACCGGAGGGCTAGGAGGAGGAGGAGGGAAGGGACTGGAGCACTGCCCGGTGAGGAGAGGCTGAGAGCCCTGGGGGTGGTTGGTCTGGAGAGGAGAAAACTGAGAGGGGATCTGATCAATTCTATCAATAGCTGAGGGGTGGGGGTCAGGAGGGAGGGGACAGGCTCTGCTCACTTGCACCCTGGGATAGAATCACAGAATCACAGAAACATTCTGGTTGGAAAAGGCCCTCAGGATCACCAAGTCCAATCCAGAACCCTACTCTGCAAAGTTCACCCCTCAACCATATCCCCAGGCACATCCAAGGGGCAATGGATACAAACTACAGCACAGCAGGTTCCACCTCAACATGAGGAGGAACTTCCTCACTGGGAGGGTCCCAGAGTACTGGAACAGGCTGCCCAGAGGGGTTGTGGAGTTTCCTTCTCCTTCTGGAGACTTTCAAGACCCATCTGGCTGTGTTCCTGTGTGACCTGGGCTGGATCCTGTGGTCCTGCTCTGGCAGGGGGGTTGGACTCAATGATCCCTTCCAACCCCTAACATCCTCTGATCCTGTGATGCTGTGATTTTGCAGCCTGCATGCAGGCAGCACTGTCAGGTGTCCTTCCCTGGCCTTGCCCTGCTGCTCCCCTCCATGGCTGCTGCTCTGGGAAGCAGCCCTGGCAGCAAACCTTAGTTAGCACTCTCCAGCTTATTCATGTGCCCCACAAATTCTCTCCTCATTCCAGTTTTCAGATCCTGATTCCAAACAGTCTTAGCACCCTTCCTGCCTTGGGATCAGCTGATTATCCAGCTGGCTTGGGATCATCACTGGGATCACCAGTTCTCTCCTGCATGCCTGAGCTTCTCCCTTACTCTACAGCTCCTCAGCTGCACTCTCCTTTCTTACTTGCTTGGCCAAGTCTCATTTTTAGGTGGCCACCTAGCAGGAATGCATTGCAGACCACCAGGCCCTTGCTGGCTTTCATCTCATCAGCTCAGCTGACATCCACAGTAACTTGGTGACAAGCAGAGGGCTTCTTCTGTGTCTTCTCAAACCCCAGGATCCACCCTGACCTGTTAATCTGAGTTTCTAGAACACAGCCTCTGCCCTCACAAGAGTTTTTAGGGTGTCAGGGAGTGATAGGACTGGAGGGAATGGAGCAAAACTAGGAATGGGGAGATTCAGATTGGTTGTTAGGAAGAAGTTTTTCACCATGAGGGTGGTGAGAGCCTGGCAGAGGTTGGCCAGGGAGGTGTTGGATGTTCCCTCCCTAGAGATGTTCAAGGCCAGGCTGGATGAAGCCTTGAGCATCCTGGGCTGATGTGAGATGTCTCTGCCCATGGCAGGGGGGTTGGAATTGGATGATTCAGGTCCCTTCCAACCCAAACCATTCTAGGATTCTGTGATCAGAAAGACTTCAGCACACCTGAGGCATTCCACTCATGGATGACAACCCTCCCAGGCTGCTGCACATCTGGTTTCTAGCTTTGGGAGTGTGCAGTTTTGCAAACCTGCTGAGGAGAGCCAGCCTCTGAAAACCTCACCACAGAATCAGAGAACTGCCCAGACTGCAAAAGCCCTTTGAGATCATCAACTCCAATCATTAGCCTAACACTGACAAGTCCTTGACTAAACCATGCCCCTGAGATCTACATCTACACAACTCCTAAAATCCCTCCAGGGATGAGGACTCCACCACCTCCCTGGGCAGCCTATTCCAGTGCCTGAGAACCCTTTCAGTGTAGAAATTCTTCCTAATCTTCAACCTAAAACTGCCCTGGTGCAACCTGAGGCCATTTCCTTCTTGTCCTATCACTTGTTACTTGGGAGAAGAGACCTCCACCTGGCTCCAGTCTTGTTGCAGGGAGTTGTAGAGAGACAGAAAGTCTCCCCTCAGCCTCCTTTTCCCCAGCTCCCTCAGCTGCACCTCCCCATCCCTGTTCTCCAGACCCTTCCCCAGCTTCATTACCCTTCCTTGAACCTGCCCCAGGACCTCTGTATCTTCTGTTCCTCAGTGCAACCTCCTTTCAGGGAGCTCTAGAGAGCAATGAGGCCTCCCCTCAGCCTTCTCTTTTCCACACTAACCACCCTCAGCTCCCCCAGCTGCTCCTCCCCAGCCCTGTTCTCCAGACCCTTCCCCAGCTTTGTTGTCCTTCTTTAGGGTCCTCAAATGTTAACTGGTTAGTGAGCAATGAGGAGGAGTTTCTTGAGATGCAGTTAAAGAGTAATTTTCATTTCCTTTTCCCATTTTTTCTCTCATTAGGATGCCAGAGGAAAAAAAAGGCTTTGGTCATGTCCACATTGCAAAGCTTTGACCTGGCTTCCACAAGCACCATCTGACTCCTCCTCTGGCTTCTGGGGAGGTGGGGAGAGGTGAGGATCCAGCAGGCATGCAATTCCCTGGGAGAACAAGACACAAATGGTATATTTTTTTTCCAGAGGGACAGGGATCTACTCAGGAAAGTCCAGTAGAGAGCTACCAGGATGCTGAAGAGACTGAGCACTGCCTGGGGAGGAGAGGCTGAGAGCCCTGGGGGTGGTTAGTCTGGAGAGGAGAAGACTGAGAGGGGATTGAATCAATGTTTATCAATATCTGAGGACTAGGGGTCAGGAGGGAGGGGACAGGGACAGGCTCTGCTCAGTTGTGCCCTGGGATAGGACAAGGAGCAATGGATGGAAACTGCAGCACAGGAGGTTCCAGCTCAACATGAGGAGGAACTTCTTCACTGTGAGGGTGCCAGAGCCCTGGAGCAGGCTGCCCAGAGAGGTTGTGGAGTCTCCTTCTGTGGAGCCCTTCCAGCCCTGTCTGGATGTGTTCCTGTGTGACCTGTGCTGGATTCTGTGCTCCTGCTCTGGTAGGGGGGTTGGACTCAATGATCTTGGAAGGTCTCTTCCAACCCCTCACATCCTCTGATCTCTATGGTTCCTGCCTGCCTGCTCCTGTGCAGAGCCTGCCTGTGCTTTGGTGCAAGCCTGTTGCTTGCCACTGTTCTGTTTGGCTGCTACCCAAAGCAGAGGTCTCTCACAGATCCAGCACACTGCTGAGAGAGGCCAAAGAGGATTAGGTGCAATAAATCAGTGAAGCCTTCCTGCTGCTGTGCTAAACAAGGAGAAGGCCTGGAGCAGGGAAGCATTCCTGTCATGGGGGAGGGCATGCAGGCAGGAGCTGGGGAGCTGGGCTGTAACCATGTGAGCTAAGCAAGCCCTGCAGAGCTTCCTCTCCCTTCTGACTTCCAGCCTGACCTGTTGAGCTTCCTAATGAGGACTCCACATCACTTCTGCTTGATGCAGATCAGGGTTGCTCCTCTCTGCTTTGTGTGTTACCAGCAGCAACAGGGGGGCCTGATCACATCCCTGATGCCCTCATTAGAGGCAGCAATGGTAGCCCTGGGTGATCTGGGTGCCTGTTTTGCTGCACTCAGACACATCTAAAGAGGAAAGGTTTAGCAACAGGTCCTGAGTCTGCCTAAACCCTGGGAGATACCAGCAGAAGGTGCAAGGCTTCCAGCTTGCCTTGTAACTCAGTGTCTTCCTTTTCCATTGCTGCAGCAGCCTGAGTGCTGGGGCAGGCTGCAGTGTGTCAGAGGTGCTCTGCACTGTGGCCATACCACACTTGACTTCTTCTCCATGGGAGAAAGGCATCGTGGGGAGCCCACCAAAGGCAGAGGACCCTTTGTTTCATGATCCAGCCTGCTGCCACCCCTCCCCAGGGCTTCACTTAACAGCTCTGCTCTTCCCCACTGACAAGCCCTCTGCACTGCAGCTTTAACTGAGAGAAGGACCAAGCTGCCTCTTGTGGGATGGGGTGGTCCAACAAGGGGAGAAAAGGGCAGGGAAAGAAGCAACAGTGTCCCCACAGCACTACCAGTACCAGAGAGGTCCCACTTGGAACCAAATGCTGCCTTTCACAGCATGATGCTCTGCTTCAAGCCATGAAGGACTGGTACCTTGCTCGTGGGAGAGAAGGAAATCTTGACAAAGGTCAAGTTTCATGGCTATGAGGACAGCCTGAGAGAGTTGGGGTTGTGCAGTCTGGAGAAGAGAAGGCTCCAAGGAGACCTTCTTGTGGCCTTCCAGGATCTGAAGGGGGCTCCAAGAAAGCTGGGGAGGGACTTTTGAGGGTGCCAGGGAGTGATAGGACTGGGGGGAATGGAGCAAAACTAGAAATGGGGAGATTGAGATTGGATGTTAGGGAGAAGTTGTTCCCCATGAGGGTGGTGAGAGCCTGGCAGAGGTTGCCCAGGGAGGTGGTGGAAGCCTCATCCCTGGAGGTGTTTGCAGCCAGGCTGGATGTGGCTGTGAGCAACCTGCTGTGGTGTGAGGTGTCCCTGCCCATGGTGGGGGGCATTGGAACTGGCTGAGCCTTGAGGTCCCCTCCAACCCTGACAATTCTATGATTCAATGATTGAATGATTCTATGCAGCAGCTGGCAATGCACCCAGATTTGGCTGGCTGTTTGGTTTATTTTTTATTTTTTATTTTCTTCCTTTAAAGTGCTCAAAATGCAGTCAGAGCACCATTCAAACTGGCTTCACTCCTAAAAAAAAAAAAAGGAAAAAAAAAAGAAAAAGAAGAAGTCTAGCAAACCTGTGAGTTTCAGCCAAACCACAAACCCATAAAGCATCAAAGGCTGTGTTGGAAAGGTTGGGGAACTTTTAGCAATGCCTTTGATGCAAACAGTCTGAGTTTCAAGTGTGCAATGAAAACCAACCCCCCTTCCTCCACCCCCTCCCCAAGATCATTCAGGTTTCACATGGTTGCAAATATTTCTCCCAGTTGCTGATCAAAGGTGCATTCAGCAAGGGGAAGAAGCTTTGATTCTGCCAGGGCAGGGGACGTGCTGAAATGTTCAAAGCCAGGCCCTGGGATTTGGAGGGAGCAGCTCCTCTGGGCAAAGGCAAGCAGCTAAACTTAGCAAGGCTCAGGGGGAAGTCATGTGAAGATGGTGGATTTGGGGTGCTCCTGTTACCCCTCACTGCCTTCCCAGGGGTAAGTTTTAACCCCCCCCCCCCCCATGGAGGTGAGCACAAGCCAACCTCCTGAGGTTCAACAAGACCAAGGGCACTTTTGAGGATATCAGGGAATGATAGGAGTGGGGGGGAATGGAATAAAGCTGGAAGTGAAGAAATTCAGATTGGAGGTGAGGAAGAAGTTGTTCCCCATGAGAGTGGTGAGAGCCTGGAATGGGTTGTCCAGGGAGGTGGTTGGGGTCCCATCCCTGGAGGTGTTTAAGGCCAGGCTGGATGAGGCTCTGGCCAGCCTGATGTAGTGTGAGGTGTCCCTGCCCATGGCAGGGGGGTTGGAACTGGCTGAGCCTTGTGGTCCCTTCCAACCCTGACAATTCTATGATTCTGTGATTCTACATTCAGGAGGCTGCAGCCCTCCCTCCACTCCAGCAGCTTTGTTGCTGTGGTAGGTTTAGGCTATGCCTTTAGCATTTTTCACAGATTTCGAGCAGAAAGTAGTAAAAATGTCAAGAAATCACTACTGGGTGTCAAAAAGAAAGTAATGATTGTTCTAAACAATTCCATTGGAGGGATATCTGCCATAGCAAGCTTTCTCTTCTCCTCTCCTCTCCTCTCCTCTCCTCTCCTCTCCTCTCCTCTCCTCTCCTCTCCTCTCCTCTCCTCTCCTCTCCTCTCCTCTCCTCTCCTCTCCTCTCCTCTCCTCTCCTCTCCTCTCCTCTCCTCTCCTCTCCTCTCCTCTCCTCTCCTCTCCTCTCCTCTCCTCTCCTCTCCTCTCCTCTCCTCTCCTCTCCTCTCCTCTCCTCTCCTCTCCTCTCCTCTCCTCTCCTCTCCTCTCCTCTCCTCTCCTCTCCTCTCCTCTCCTCTCCTCTCCTCTCCTCTCCTCCTCTCTCCTCTCCTCCTCTCTCCTCTCCTCCTCTCTCCTCTCCTCTCCCCTTCCCTTCCCTTCCCTTCCCTTCCCTTCCCTTCCCTTCCCTTCCCTTCCCTTCCCTTCCCTTCCCTTCCCTTCCCTTCCCTTCCCTTCCCTTCCCTTCCCTTCCCTTCCCTTCCCTTCCCTTCCCTTCCCTTCCCTTCCCTTCCCTTCCCTTCCCTTCCCTTCCCTTCCCTTCCCTTAACAGACTTTGCTGACCTTGGCTCCATCACTTTTATTTTGGTTAAGTCTACATCTCTCTGCTTCTCTCTCTTGCCCCTTTTGTTCAGGGGGGTGAGGGGTGTCAGGGAGGCAGCTCCCCTGCTCTTTTGGCCTGGGGAGGGGTCCTTGTGCTGTTTTGTTGATGGCAAATCCCTGGAACTGTTGTAAATACTCTATATTTGTGTATATTCCTTGCATCCCATTCTAGATTGTACTTTGCCTTGTAAATGCAGCTCCATTGGCTTCCAAACTGAGCTGATCTGGCAAATTAATGTTGGGGGAGGGAGGGGAGGAATTTCCCACCCCCCACAGCTGCCATCCCTGCATATCCATTTCCAGTGCTCCTGCCTGACTCCTTGCTCTGCTGCTCCGTAGTGCAGCACTTCAGAGGCCAAGCTCCTGTGTTCTGAGGAGGCAGCAGTGCTGCAGGGCTGGTTGCTGACCCACATTCCAGCAGACAGATGTGAAAGGCACGCAGCACAGCTGGAGGGTTTCCCTGGCTGCCCACACCCAGCCCTCTCTCCACCACTCTGTGTCTAACTGCCCAGCACCACCTTGGGTGGAACAGGAAAGCAGCTGTGTGGGGTTTGGTTGTTTTTTTGTTGTTGTTGCACTTGGTGATGAGCCCCAAATCCAGCCCCCCCCGGAGCCAGAGGCATATGTAAATGCCTGGGTTTAATGCCACTGCCTTGCTGTGAAGTCTTCATTTGTGACAAACATTTCCATAGCAACAGACTGGTCTCTCTAGCAGGACTGTGGTCCCCTCGGAAGAGAAGGTGGAAGGAGGGAACAGGGAAAGCAAAAAGTGCTGGAGAGGAGCTGCTGCAGATATTTATGTAAGCAGAGGGTCAGGCTCCAGCAGATCAAAACTGCCCAATAAAAGGGAATCCACCAGGAAAGCTGCCAGGGAGAAGCAGATATTTATGTAAGCAGAGGGTCAGGCTCCAGCAGATCAAAACTGCCCAATAAAAGGGAATCCACCAGGAAAGCTGTCAGGGAGAAGCAGATATTTATGTAAGCAAAGGGTCAGGCTTCAGCAGATCAAAACTGCCCAATAAAAGGGAATCCACCAGGAAAGCTGTCAGGGAGAAGCAGATATTTATGTAAGCAAAGGGTCAGGCTTCAGCAGATCAAAACCATCCAATAAAAGGGAATCCACCAGGAAAGCTGTCAGGGAGAAGCAGATATTTATGTAAGCAGAGGGTCAGGCTTCAGCAGATCAAAACTCCCAAATAAAAGGGAATCCACCAGGAGAGCTGTGCAGGGAGAAGCAGCTGCAGGTATTTATGTAAGCAAAGGGTCAGGCTCCAGCAGATCAAAATTCCCAAATAAAAGGGGACCCACCAGGAAGGCTGTGCAGAGAAAAGCAGGTATTTATGTAAGCAGAGACTTGGGCTCCAGCAGATCAAAACTGCCCAGC
Organism: Indicator indicator; assembly: GCF_027791375.1. Taxonomy (NCBI): domain Eukaryota; kingdom Metazoa; phylum Chordata; class Aves; order Piciformes; family Indicatoridae; genus Indicator; species Indicator indicator. The sequence goes on from NC_072033.1 coordinate 2,160,013, forward strand.
CAAAGGGAACCCACCAGGAGAGCTGTGCAGAGGATGCTTTGGGCTGGGGCTGAGGGGATGTGGGCTCTGCATAAATGACTTCTCCCCACCGTGGTTTTTCTGTGCACAGCACCAGAATCCTCACATGCTCCCCTTTGCTGGGACACCTTGCCTGTCCCAAGGGACATGTTCCAGGTTCCTCAGAGGCAGAGGAGCAATTTTGGGCACTGCAGCCCTCCAGCTAGAGGTGTGCAGAGCAGAGGGCAGATGCCACACCATGCACCAGCAGGTGTAAGCTCTTAGCACAGCCCTGCCAGACATCTGCTCTATCCCCAGCACACCTCCCTGGCCTATTTCTGTCCTCCAAAGGCAGAACAGTAGCAGTCAGTAACACTGACCTACCAGACTGTTCCATAAATAGCCACAGACTAATCAATGTTTAGATTGTGCCTTTAAATCCTCAGACACTGGGCAAAGCTCTGTCAGGCTGACAGCTACAACTCTGTTACACCAAAGATACGTTGCAGGTGCTGGGGTGAGTTTGTTGGGTGTCCCCAGGATACCACCATCCATTGCCACATCCAGATCCCAATCAGTACAAATAACATTGGTGGATGAGAAGCTCCTCAGGAGCCAGCAGTGAGCACTTGCAGCCCAGAGAGCCAAGCAGAGCCTGGGCTGCAGCAAGAGAAGTGTGGCCAGCAGGGCCAGGGAGGGGATTCTCCCCCTCTGCTCCACTCTGCTCAGACCACAGCTGGAGCTCTGGGTCCAGTTCTGGAGCCTCTGTTCCAGGAAGGATCTGGAGGTGCTGGAAGGTGTCCAGAGAAGGGCCATGAGGATGAGCAGAGGGCTGGAGCTGCTCTGCTCTGGAGACAGCCTGAGAGAGTTGGGGTTGTGCAGTGTGGAGAGGAGAAGGCTCTGAGGAGACCTTCTTGTGGCCTTCCAGGATCTGAAGGGGGCTCCAAGAAAGCTGTGGAGGGACTTTTGAGGATGTCAGGGAGTGATAGGACTGGGGGAATGGAACAAAACTGGAAGTGGGGAGATTGAGATTGGATGTTAAGAAGAAGTTCTTTCCCATGAGGGTGGTGAGAGCCTGGCAGAGGTTGCCCAGGGAGGTGGTTGAGGTCCCATCCCTGGAGGTTTTTGCAGCCAGGCTGGATGTGGCTGTGAGCAACCTTCTTTGGGGGGGGGGGGTGGGGGGGGGGGTGGGGGTGGGGGGGGGGGGGGGGGGGGGGGGGGGGGGGGGGGGGGGGGGGGGGGGGGGGGGGGGGGGGGGGGGGGGGGGGGGGGGGGGGGGGGGGGGGGGGGGGGGGGGGGGGGGGGGGGGGGGGGGGGGGGGGGGGGGGGGGGGGGGGGGGGGGGGGGTTAGAGAGTATTAATATTATAGGAGGTTGGAGGTATTGTGTGAGATTACTAAAAGGTTGATATAAAGCAAATTAAAGTACTGGCTGCAAAAACCTCCAGGGATGAGGCTTCCACCACCTCCCTGGGCAACCTCTGCCAGGCTCTCACCACCCTCATGGGAAGAACTTCTTCCTAACATCCAATCTCAATCTCCCCACTTCCAGTTTTGTTCCATTCCCCCCAGTCCTATCACTCCCTGACACTCCTCAAAAGTCCCTCCCCAGCTTTCTTGGAGCCCCCTTCAGATCCTGGAAGGCCACAAGAAGGTCTCCTCAGAGCCTTCTCCTCTCCACCTGCACAACCCCAACTCTCTCAGGCTGTCTCAGAGCAGAGCAGCTCCAGCCCTCTGCTCATCCTCGTGGCCCTTCTCTGGACACCTTCCAGCACCTCCAGATCCTTCCTGGAACAGAGGCTCCAGAACTGGACCCAGAGCTCCAGCTGTGGTCTGAGCAGAGTGGAGCAGAGGGGGAGAATCCCCCTCCTGGCCCTGCTGGCCACACTTCTCTTGCTGCAGCCCAGGCTCTGCTTGGCTCTCTGGGCTGCAAGTGCTCACTGCTGGCTCCTGAGGAGCTTCTCATCCACCAATGTTATTTGTACTGATTGGGATCTGGATGTGGCAATGGATGGTGGTATCCTGGGGACACCCAACAAACTCACCCCAGCACCTGCAACGTATCTTTGGTGTAACAGAGTTGTAGCTGTCAGCCTGACAGAGCTTTGCCCAGTGTCTGAGGATTTAAAGGCACAATCTAAACATTGATTAGTCTGTGGCTATTTATGGAACAGTCTGGTAGGTCAGTGTTACTGACTGCTACTGTTCTGCCTTTGGAGGACAGAAATAGGCCAGGGAGGTGTGCTGGGGATAGAGCAGATGTCTGGCAGGGCTGTGCTAAGAGCTTACACCTGCTGGTGCATGGTGTGGCATCTGCCCTCTGCTCTGCACACCTCTAGCTGGAGGGCTGCAGTGCCCAAAATTGCTCCTCTGCCTCTGAGGAACCTGGAACATGTCCCTTGGGACAGGCAAGGTGTCCCAGCAAAGGGGAGCATGTGAGGATTCTGGTGCTGTGCACAGAAAAACCACGGTGGGGAGAAGTCATTTATGCAGAGCCCACATCCCCTCAGCCCCAGCCCAAAGCATCCTCTGCACAGCTCTCCTGGTGGGTTCCCTTTGGCTGGGCAGTTTTGATCTGCTGGAGCCCAAGTCTCTGCTTACATAAATACCTGCTTTTCTCTGCACAGCCTTCCTGGTGGGTCCCCTTTTATTTGAGGAATTTTGATCTGCTGGAGCCTGACCCTTTGCTTACATAAATACCTGCAGCTCTTCTCCCTGCACAGCTCTCCTGGTGGATTCCCTTTTATTTGGGAGTTTTGATCTGCTGAAGCCTGACCCTCTGCTTACATAAATATCTGTGCTTCTCCCTGACAGCTTCCTGGTGGATTCCCTTTTATTGGGATGGTTTTGATCTGCTGAAGCCTGACCCTTTGCTTACATAAATATCTGCTTCTCCCTGACAGCTTTCCATGGTGGAATCCCTATTTATTGGGCAGTTTTGATCTGCTGAAGCCTGACCCTTTGCTTACATAAATTATCTGCTTCTCCCTGACAGCTTTCCTGGTGGATTCCCTTTTATTGGGCAGTTTTGATCTGCTGGAGCCTGACCCTCTGCTTACATAAATATCTGCTTCTCCCTGGCAGCTTTCCTGGTGGATTCCCTTTTTATTGGGCAGTTTTGATCTGCTGGACGCCTGACCCTCTGCTTACATAAATATCTGCAGCAGCTCCTCTCCAGCACTTTTTGCTTTCCCTGTTCCCTCCTTCCACCTTCTCTTCCGAGGGGACCACAGTCCTGCTAGAGAGACCAGTCTGTTGCTATGGAAATGTTTGTCACAAATGAAGACTTCACAGCAAGGCAGTGGCATTAAAACCCAGGCATTTACATATGCCTCTGGCTCCGGGGGGGCTGGATTTGGGGCTCATCACCAAGTGCAACAACAACAAAAAAACAACCAAACCCCACACAGCTGCTTTCCTGTTCCACCCAAGGTGGTGCTGGGCAGTTAGACACAGAGTGGTGGAGAGAGGGCTGGGTGTGGGCAGCCAGGGAAACCCTCCAGCTGTGCTGCGTGCCTTTCACATCTGTCTGCTGGAATGTGGGTCAGCAACCAGCCCTGCAGCACTGCTGCCTCCTCAGAACACAGGAGCTTGGCCTCTGAAGTGCTGCACTACGGAGCAGCAGAGCAAGGAGTCAGGCAGGAGCAACTGGAAATGGATATGCAGGGATGGCAGCTGTGGGGGGTGGGAAATTCCTCCCCTCCCCTCCCCCAAATTAATTTGCCAGATCAGCTCAGTTTTGGAAGCCCAATGGAGCTGCATTTACAAGGCAAAGTACAATCTTAGAAATGGGATGCAAGGAATATACACAAATATAGAGTATTTACAACAGTTTCCAGGGATTTGCCATCAACAAAACACAGCCACAAGGCCCCCTCCCCAGGCCAAAAGAGCAGGGGAGGGCTGCCTCCCTGACACCCCTCACCCCCCCTGAACAAAAGGGGCAAGAGAGAGAAGCAGAGTAAAGTAGACTTAACCAAAATAAAAGTGATGGAGGCCAAGGTCAGCAAAGTCTGTTAAGGGAAGGGAAGGGAAGGGAAGGGAAAGGGAAGGGAAGGGAAGGGAAAGGGAAGGAAGGGAAGGGAAGGGAAAGGGAATGGAAAGGGAAGGGAAGGGGAAGGGGAGGAAGGGAAGGAAGGTACGTTGGTCCGTTACCATGCTGGGGGTGGCTCATCCCACAAGTTTCTCCTTCGGTGCTGCCTTCTCTTTCCTTTTCTCTCTTCTTCTTCTCTCTTCTTCATTCTTCTCTCTGTCTTCTCCCTTCTTCTCTCTCTTCTCTTCTCCTTCTCTCTTCTCTTCTTCTTCTCCTTCTCTTCTCTTCTCTTCTCTTCTCTTCTCTTCTTCTTCCTCTTCTCTTCTCTCTCTTCTCCTTCTTCTTTCTCTCTTCTTCTTCTCTTCTCCTCTTCTCTCTTCTCTTCTCTTCTCTTCTCTCTTCTCTCTCCTATCTTCTTCTCTTCTCTCTCTCTTCTCTTCTCTTCTCTTCTCTCTTCTTACTTTCTCTTCTCTCTTTCTCTTCTTCTCTCTTCTCTTCTCTCTCGACTTCTCTCTTCTCTGCTCTTCTCCTTCTCTAGCTCTTCTCTCTACTGTTACTTCTTCTTCTCTTCTCCGCTCCCTCAAGCACATTCCTCACCCCCACCAATAGATCGCCCACCCACCTAAATACAAATCTGCCCCCCCTACTATGATTTCCTTGCCATTTTATAACTCCACCCTCTGTTCCGATTCTGCTCGCAATCAGGACAATAATGCTAAAGGTATAGCCTAACCCCCCAGCCCCCCATCTTCTTGAGTGGAGGGAGGGCTGCAGGGCCCTCCTGAATGTAGAAACACAGAATCATAGAATTGTCAGGGTTGGAAGGTGACCACAAGGCTCAGCCAGTTCCAACCCCCCTGCCAATGGGCAGGGACACAACCTCACACTACATTATCAGGCTGGGCCAGAGTCCTCATCCAGCCCTGGCCTTAAACAACCATCCAGGGATGGGACCCCAACCACCTCCCTGGGACAAACCCATATCCAGGCTCATCACCACTCCTCATTGGGAAGAACTTCTTCCTCACTCCACATCAGAAATCTTCTTCACTTCCAGCTTATATTTCCATTCCCCCCCACTCCTATCATTCCCTTGATATCCTCAACCGAAGTTGGCCCTGGTGCTTTGTTAGATACCTCCAGGGAGGTTTGGGGCTAGTTTGGTGCTTCCACCTCCATGGGGGGGGGGGGGGGGGTTCTTAAAACATACCCCCGGGGAAGGCCAGTGGAGGGGGTTAAAAAAAACAGGGAAAGGCACACCCAAATCCCACCTCATCTATCATCCATTGGGGGACTTCCCCCTGAAGCCTTGCTAAGTTTAGCTGCTTGCCTTTGCCCAGGAGGAGCTGCTTCCCTCCAAATCCCAGGGCCTGGCCTTTGAAACATTTCAGCCACGTCCCCTGCCCTGGCAGAATCAAAGCTTCTTCCCCTTGCTGAATGCACCTTTGATCAGTAACTGGGAGAAAATATTTGCAACCATGTGAAACCTGAATGATCTTGGGGAGGGGGTGGGAGGAAGGGGGGTTGGTTTTTCATTGCACACTTGAAAACTCAGACTGTTTGCATCAAAGGGCATTGCTAAAAGTTCCCCAACCCTTTCCAACACAGCCTTTTGATGCTTTATGGGTTTTGTGGTTTGGCTGAAACTCACAGGTTTGCTAGACTTCTTCTTTTTCTTTTTTTTTTTCCTTTTTTTTTTTTTAGGAGTGAAGCCAGTTTGAATGGTGCTCTGACTGCATTTTGAGCACTTTAAAGGAAGAAAAATAAAAAATAAAAAATAAACCCAAACAGCCAGCCAAATCTGGGTGCATTGCCAGCTGCTGCATAGAATCATTCAATCATTGAATCATAGAATTGTCAGGGTTTTGAGGGGACCTCAAGGCTCAGCCAGTATCCAATGCCACCCCACCCATGGGCAGGACACCACACAACTCGACACACCACAGCAGGTTGCTCAACCAAGCCACATCCACCTGGCTGCAAACACCACCAGGGATGAGTGCTCTCCACCACCTCCCTGGGCAACCTCTGTCCAGGCACCTCCAACCACCCTCATGGTGGAACAACTTCTCACCCAAACATCCAATCTCAATCTCCCCATTTCTAGTTAATGGCCTTCCACTTCCCCCCCCAGTCCTATCAACGCTCCCTGTGGAACACCTCCACTACGTACTCCCCCTGCGCAGCAAAAAAAACCTCTCAAAGACCGCCCCCTGCGCCGTTTTTTTCCCGCCCGGGACCCCTCACCCGTTCTCTGCCCCCAGGCTTTTCCATGGAAGGCCCCTCCTTCATAGATCCCTGGAAGAGCCAAGCAAGAAGGATTCTCTCTTTGGAGCATCACATCTCTTTCCAGACTCAGCAACACAGAAAGACTCCCAGAACATCTCTCCAGGGCTGGCCTCTCGCCACCGAAGAGGTATAGCCATGGAAACTTGACCTTTAGTCAAAGATTTCCTTTCTTTCCTTTCTCCTCTCTCCTCTCCAACGAGCAAAAAGTTATCCCCAGTCCTCACTACCGCATCCTTCATGGCTTGAAATGCAGATGCATCCCATGCTGGCTGTGTAACAAGGCAAGCAAATTATGGCTTCCAATGACGTAGGAGTGCGGCACCCCTCGACCCCATCTCATGTACTGTTATTCGGCTGAGGTGGACACTCGTTGGGGGCTCACCACGGATCTTTCCTCACATTCCTCCATATGCAACTTGCTAAGAAATACTTTTTCTCCCTTTTTCCCCCCACTTTCTTATTTTACTCTTTGTTGCTTCTTCTTTCTTTTATATTCGCACCTTCTTACCTTTTGTCCCCTGTGTCGCTTCCTTTCTCTCCTTGTTCCTTTCGACTCTTATGACACGGACAACAACCTCTATCCCACCCCTAAAAATAATCTCCCCTCCCATAACCCCCCCCCCGAATCCCCCCACCCCACCCCCCACGTCATATTAGACTCATAAAATCATGAGATACACGAACTGAAAAAGAACACAATAAAAAGAATCCTCCCCGCTAAAAAAAAAAACAAAAAAAAAAAAAAAAAAAAACAAAACAAAAAAAAAAAAAAAAAAAAAAAAAAAAAAAAAAAAAAAAAAAAAAAATAACAAACAACAAAAAAAACAAAAAAAAAAAAAAAAAAAAAAAAAAAAAAAAAAAAAAAAAAAAAAAAAAAAAATAAAACAAAAAAACAAAAAAAAAAAAAAAAAAAAAAAAAACAAAACAAAAACAAAAACAAAACAAAAAAACAAAACAAACAAAAAAAAGAAAAAAACACTAAAAAAAACTAAAAAAACAAACCAACAAAAAACTCAAACAAAACACAAACAAAAAATAAAAAAACTCCAAAAACCACCAACTTCATCAAACCCACCTAAGCAATAAATTCCTCCAACCCCCCCCCCCGCCCGCCACTCCACCCCGCCCACTCGCCCCTACCCCCCCCACCCACCACCTAGCTTCCCCCATCCACACGCGAGCTGAACCCCCGCAAGTACCCCACAGACTCTCATCCTTTAAAAACCAAAAGGCCGGGATCAAGACATCAGTGCCCCACACGAGCAGCGGGGGCCATGTGACAGTTATGGGTAAAGAGCAGCTCCTCCACGAAACCAAGGCTGAGGAACAAAGCACCCCCCTGGGCGGGGGGGAGGAAGGGGGGGGTGGGGGGGGGGGCGGGGGTGAGGGGCAGGGTCACAAAGAGGGCAAACAAAAGCAAGAGCATCGTAGCCCAGCAGGGCGGGAAGGGCAGGGGGGGGGGGGGACCTTGGCGGGGTGGATCAGGGAAAAAAAAAAGAAAAACACAAAAACAAACAAAGGGTCCTCTTTCCTCCTGCCTTGGTTGGGCGGGGGCCGGGCCCACGCGGGTGTAGCGTTTGGGTGGCTCACTCCACGATAGCCTTTTCTCCACATGGAGAATAAGTCAAGTGGTGGGGTATGGCCACAGTGCAAGAGCACCTTCTGACAGAACCCAACACTGCACGCCAGCCACCAGCACTCAGCTAATGCACGGCAGCAAAGGAAAAGGAAGACTAAGACTGAAGTTACAATGCCAGAGCTGGAAGCCTTGCAACCCTAGTCTGGTCTGGTATCTCCTTCCTACCGGTACTCCCATTGGATTAGGGCAGGAACCAGCGCGACGTGCAGTTTGCACAAGAAGACACACCAAAGCAACCCTTTGTTTCCTCCTTTAGATGTGTCCTGCGGCATGCCAAACATGCAGAAAACCCAGTGGAAGACCACCCCGGTCTGTATTTTACAGAAAACGCATCACATCCCAAGAAAGTGCATCTGCCGACGTCTATGAGAGGGCAACATAGGGAGGATGTGAAAATCATGGTGGCAGTCCCCCACCCCCCCCCCCCCCATGTTGTGCTTCTAAGACGGCCAACGCGCTCGCCTGGCATAGGAAACACGCTAACAACCAAGCATAAACAAAGCCACAACGAGCAAGAGGAAGCACGAAAAAAAACCCCCACTCCCAATCTGGGAGTCCAAAACACACCAACCCGCCCGGACACTTTAAAGGCCGGCATCCACCTCAATCAATATAAGAAGAACACAAACAAAAAACTCGGGGACATCACATCAACAATGGAACATGTAGCTGGAAGTCAGGCAAACGGAGGGGCGTCGTACAGACGCCCCTTGAAGGCCTCTATGCACTAATTTACCCACCCTTCCCCAACAGCATCCCCGTAGACTCATGAAGCTTCAACGCTTCACCGACACGCACCGGCTACCCACGGCACCCTACAGTATGGTTTACCCAAAATAGCACGCCACCACCCCAAAGTGGGACCACGCCCAGCATTCACGAGCAATCCTATATACGAACTCGCTAGAAACTGTCGTGGCCCCCATGCATCTCCCCCATCTGGCAACCCAAGCAAACTCAGAATGGTGCATCCCCCCAGCTTCACACAATCTCGCACTCCCCTCCAAACAAAGCACCCTCGTACCCAACACTGCCCCGTTCTGCAGCTTCCACTCCACCCACCACAGACCCCCTAGACCGCCCCCCTAGACTCCCCCAATATCCATACGAGGCGAGCACGCTTCCCCCTCTCAGCCTCCCTATAGCGAGTAGCCAACGCTCGCCCATGCCCGTCGCTAACGAGCGACCCCTCCTACCCCCGCCCCCCATCAGGTCCACACATATACGTGCACCGGACAGAAAAAGAAGAACGCGGGGCCAACCGCTTCACACAGCAATCATGACCTGGCTGTACCCGCCTATGGAAGGCGCCTGTCCACGACCTCCTTCTCCTTGGTGGACTTACAAAGGGTTTAAAGGGGGAGCATGCGGCCCGAAGGCGGGGGTGGGTATGGGAAAGTGGAAGCTCGGAGCCGCGGAATCCATTACGCCGATGTCTGGCAAATAGAGAAGGCACCCCAACTCAACCAAACTCGTGCACCCAAAAACAGTATCAATCCTAACACCAAGCGCCACCGCGGACCCACCCAAACAAGCCGCAACCGAGGGATGGCTGCCTCCAGGCAATCCACAGTAGCAAGCACAGCGAGGAAGGCGACTTTCAAACCGTGAGGCTCGATTTAAAAATTCAACTTACTTTTAATTTATTATTGCCCAAAGAACAAAAAAACCTCATAATCCATCGTCCCCTCCCCAAAAACCTGCAGACATGACCACAAATCTCCTCTTCCCTGTTTCTACGGTTAAACGATTTTTACCCATTAATTTCCTTTATGGCAATGGCCGATTCCGCCGTCCTCAGCAGTGTTCTGCTGGTCGTGCAAGGTGGAAACCTCTGAGCGAGCGACTGGACACCCGATTTACTTTCAACACAAATCACTCGGTGTATCGTAATCGAACTCTTCTGCAATGTAGCTGTTTGGGAAATCTCCGTCACCGCCCAACGGCCCGTAGCCGCCCCCCCACCCCAGTACCCACTCCCGGTCAGGCACTCCAATATCCCGAGAGACCCCCGCCCCCAGCCAACGGCCAACCCCCGCACCCCCCCTAGCCTCTCCCACCCTACAGTAGAACAACAACGCCTTCGTGTGGCAGGTCTTTGGATAGGTCCCCACCGAACCCCCCCACAGCCCCCCACCTCCCACCACCGCCCTAACAATACAAGTTATGTCACCCACCCACCCACCAACACCCGCACCGACCCACCCGCAACGCCCCCCGTCAGGGTCAAGCACGTTGCCTCGTGCCGGAATATATCGTCGGCAGATCTCCATAGCTTGATTCCTGCAACCTCACCTCAAAACCACTAAACTCAATCGCACCCCCCAGCCCCCGCCACCTACATTTTCTACACCAACCAACCAACTCAGTCTCACTCATCCCCGACCCAACCACCGAATACTCAGCCACCAGTTCTTCAACGAGCAGCTCCTAGGCGCCTCTTAAGCCCCCCCTTCATTCATTACTCGCTTCCCCCAATCCCACACCCGACTGCTGACCGGTACGACGTGATGAAGGATTTCGCTCACCTTTCCTTGGTTGTATGTGCTTGTGTCCGAACCCGCCCCCGGACTACCCTGCTTCCCCTGGACCTCTCCATTCACACTCACAACAATCCAAGCACCAATATTTGGAGTGGGGGCGTATAAAGATAACCCCACCCCCCAAGACCCCGACCACCAACTACCAAACCACCAAGCCCAAATCCAACCCAAAACAAACAAACAGCGACCAAATACACATCCACCCACCACATAATAAACCTAACACGAATAAATACTACCACAATGTCCATACAAAGCTCACGGTACTCACAAAAAATCAAAAAACAACGAGGCCAACCGCCGTCCCCCATGACTATCACTAAACAACCCCCACAACACCCGACTCCCCCCCTAACCACCGTTCTTTAAAGCACCGCATCGCCACCCCTCCCTCACTCTTTCCAATCTCCCTTACCGTCCCCCCCACCTTCCCTCTACTCGTCTCTCCACCACCCCCCCAACCAAAAAACAACCCACAACCAACAATCCAACAACCCCCCCAACCCTCCAAACAGACCTCCCAACACCGAACTTAACCCCACTAGTCATCCAACCACTAAACAACCCCCCAACCCTAACCACCCCTTCGCCT